>NW_027747888.1:0-304 GCF_054177405.1 Leptonychotes weddellii | reverse complement strand
TCTCTCATTCTCTCTGTCTCAAATAAATAAATAAAATCTTTAAAAAAAAAAAAAAAGAAATCTAGAGAAACTTTTCGCTAAGATACTGCCAAAGAGCCTTAAGCAAGTAACAATTAGCTTTCATTTCTTTTAGTTTTTACATTTTGTACTTGTTTTAATTCTTGAGTTTGTAATTACTTTACATATTATTGTACAATGGCTAATACGGATAAATAACATCTAGAAGTTTAAACTTTTAAACTTTTATTCACTTAAACTTTTTCAAAACAAATTGGTTTGGATGGTTAGACTCAAACCTGTCTGG
>NW_027747887.1:0-304 GCF_054177405.1 Leptonychotes weddellii | reverse complement strand
TTTTTTTTTTTTTTTTTTAAAGATTTTATTTATTTGACAGAGAAAGACACAGCGAGAGAGGGAACACAAACGGGGAGTGGGAGAGGGAGAAGCAGACTCCCTGCTGAGCAGGGAGCCCGATGCGGGACTCGATCCAGGGACTCCAGGATCATGACCTGAGCCGAAGGCAGTCGCTTAACCAACTGAGCCACCCAGGCGCCCTACTATACATTTTCTTAAGGTCTGATAGATTTATACTTCCCTCTATAAAACCAATTAATTTTTGCTAATAGGCATCCATTACTAATATACACTAATATCTCAG
>NW_027747886.1:0-304 GCF_054177405.1 Leptonychotes weddellii | reverse complement strand
TAAGTCTTAAAATTTAGTAGGGTAAATCTTCCAACTTTGTTGTTTTATTTATTATTATTGCTTTGTTTATACTAGATCCTTTGCATTTCCATGGAAGCTTTAAGAAAAGTTTCTCTGTTTCTACTAAATAGAATTTTGATGGGGATTGCATTGATTCTACTAATCAGTTTGGGGATCTTAAGGATATTGGCCACATTAAGAATGTTGAGTCTTCATTATATCTCTCCATTTGTGTAGCATTTCTTCAATTCTCCTCAGAAATGTTTGTAGTTTTCAATGTAGATGTCTTGGATATTTTCTCTTA
>NW_027747885.1:0-304 GCF_054177405.1 Leptonychotes weddellii | reverse complement strand
TAAGTCTTAAAATTTAGTAGGGTAAATCTTCCAACTTTGTTGTTTTATTTATTATTATTGCTTTGTTTATACTAGATCCTTTGCATTTCCATGGAAGCTTTAAGAAAAGTTTCTCTGTTTCTACTAAATAGAATTTTGATGGGGATTGCATTGATTCTACTGATCAGTTTGGGGATCTTAAGGATATTGGCCATATTAAGAATGTTGAGTCTTCATTATATCTCTCCATTTGTGTAGCATTTCTTCAATTCTCCTCAGAAATGTTTGTAGTTTTCAATGTAGATGTCTTGGATATTTTCTCTTA
>NW_027747884.1:0-304 GCF_054177405.1 Leptonychotes weddellii | reverse complement strand
TTCCTCACAAGACCTCAAATATTTCGGACTGTGGCCTGGCCCTCTCCCAGGGGACCTCCTTCCTTCCCAGCATCCCCTTCCACCATCCCCCCACCACGGCCTTGCAAAAAAAAAAAAAATTTCTTCTTTCATTAAAACTGCCTGAAACTTCTGTGGGTACAGAAACCACAAACTGATCAGCAGAGAAAAGGGAAGAGAATGAGAGGCAACCGGAAACCATTCAGGGCTGGTCCCCTCCCTGCCCCGGTTTCTTCCCCCAGCCCCCCGCAGCTCAGCCCAAAGCCTGCTGGGAAACCTGCGGCCC
>NW_027747883.1:0-304 GCF_054177405.1 Leptonychotes weddellii | reverse complement strand
TGGGCTCTGCACAGGGTCTGCTTGGGATTCTCTCTCCCCTTCCCTCTGCCCTTCCCTGTGCTCACGTGTTTTTGCTCTCTCTCCCTCTCAAATAAATAAATCTGTAAAAAAAAATAAGTAAATTATACCATTTGACAAGTTCATTGCTTTTACTGACCACTTCCCACCATCCTTCCATTACCTCCTTGCCACATATTGCTTTTCTTATAATTAGATTGACTAGTTTTAAAAACTGATTAGCAGTTATTATAAGCTCACCTATCTACTACTCAAGACGAGGTCAGCTACAATATCAAGCATTTGG
>NW_027747882.1:0-304 GCF_054177405.1 Leptonychotes weddellii | reverse complement strand
CCACCCCAGCTTTCTTTTGGTGTCCATTAGCATGGTAAATGGTTTTCCACCCCCTCACTTTCAATCCGGGGGTGTCTTTGGGTCTAAAATGAGTCTCTTGCAGACAGCATATCGATGGGTCTTGTTTTTTTTTATCCAATCTGATAGCCTGTGTCTTTTGATTGGGGCATTTAGCCCATTTACATTCAGGGTAACTATTGAAAGATAGGAATTTAGTGCCATTGTATTGCCTGTAAGGTGACTGTTACCGTACATTGTCTGTGTTCCTTTCTGGTCTATGTTGCTTTTAGGGTCTCTCTTTGCT
>NW_027747881.1:0-304 GCF_054177405.1 Leptonychotes weddellii | reverse complement strand
TCAGGAAAAGCAGAAGATAACAGTCTTAGAGGTGGCTGACCGCAGGGTTGCCAGGTGGGGGAGGGGAGGCATGGGGCAGGAAACATTTGCCTTTCATTGACCTGCGAACGCCTTGGTGAGAAATGTTTTAAGAATATGGGGTTGGGGGGCGCCTGGCTGGATCAGTCGGTAGAGCATGCGACTCTTGGTCTCCCGGGTCATGGGTCTGATCCCCACTAGAGATTACTTAAAAACAAACAAAAACCTGGGGTTGGAACTGCAGGTGATGTAAAATCAGGGAAGATAAAATGAGCAAAAACAAAAC
>NW_027747880.1:0-304 GCF_054177405.1 Leptonychotes weddellii | reverse complement strand
ATTGAGGCCTACTGGAGTTCAGGGGACCTTGAGTATTTGGTCAAAGAGAATCTTTGTCATGCCTTTCTAGTTTTATAAATACTTGAGTCAGGTGACTGCATTGTTAAAAAAATTATGCAAACCACAAATTAACACAGTACTTGCTACAAAATTTATAAATGTGGGAGATGATACTTAAAAGTCAGGGGAAGCCACTGACATGAGAATACAAACTTTTTTACAGGGACCAAATCATTATTCAAATCCCCTTGGGAGGGGCACCTGGGTCTGTGGTTAGTGGGCTCTGGGTTTTGGGTCAGGTCGT
>NW_027747879.1:0-4474 GCF_054177405.1 Leptonychotes weddellii | reverse complement strand
TTTTTTTTTAAAGATTTTATTTATTTATTTGAGAGAGAGAGAATGAGAGACAGAGAGCATGAGAGGGAGGAGGGTCAGAGGGAGAAGCAGACTCCCTGCCGAGCAGGGAGCCCGATGCGGGACTCGATCCCAGGACTCCAGGATCATGACCTGAGCCGAAGGCAGTCGCTTAACCAACTGAGCCACCCAGGCGCCCCTAAATATGTTGTCTTATATTGAAATAATAGGTTACACTTTTTCTGTTCTATCAACATGTCTTTAGTATGCTTTCTTTGTGTGTTGGAATGTTATTTTGCTCCATTCCATTTTTTCTAATTATAACTTTGTACTGGATTTAACCTTGATCCCTTTCTATTGCCTATTTTATGTTATAGTTTCTGTGCATTTTTAGAAGAAGGCAGGATTCAAAATAGCTTTGATAATTTCTGTTGTTTTCTTGTAATTTGCAAAAATATGGCCACATGTTTATTTGTTATTTAGATATTTTCTGGCTCAGTTCCCTTCCTCCACTCCATCTGGACCTTTTCTTTTCTTTGTCTCTACCATCCCTGTGTGCTGAGCAGATTCCACTGCCAGCAATTTCTCTGCAGTGTGAGGCCCAGTCCAAGAAGGTAGTCCTGGCTGACCAGTGCTAAATGTCCTAGACTGCTCTTACTCCTTTGGATCTTCTTGGGTGGAACCCTTGTCCTCATCCTGTTTCAGGTACCATTTCATTCTCAGCTTGCCTGCTCCACTTCCTAGTGAACACCACATGTTTATGTACTCAGATCCTCCTTTGCTCCTTCACTTCTCTCAGGTTTGCTCTCAGAATCATATGCAGGACTTTTGGAGGGTTGAATATTTGTCCTTACCTATTTGTATTTTGGAATTTGTTCTCTAATTGTACATGTTTATGTGCTTTCTTGTTACTTTTTTTTTTTTACATGGGGATTCAGAGACATTCAAAACATATGCCTTCACCATTGCCATTCCTGGGTTTCCACAGGAATGTCAACTTAATGTATATTTAATGAAGTTTATTTGATTTTTGTTTTTCATTTTTTTTCTTTAAAAACCATCTCTACAGAGACAAAGAAATTGGGATATAGAATACCCATCCTTTCCAAGAGGGAGTCCACTGAAGTTCAGAAGAGCAGGTCTCAGGACAGTGGGGGCAGCTGCTTCCCTCTCTGAAGCATGGCTCAGATGTGGAGAAGGATTTCAGAACACTTCTGAGACTCTGGTAAAGTAATTATAAAATTGTTTTCCTTGAATGCCAAAGGATACTTAGATTCCTGAGTGTTTAGGCCACTGTAATTATATTTCTTTGGAACTCCCTACCTTATTTCAGGACACAGTAATTGGTACAGTCGTCTTTTTTTTTTTTTTTTTAAATCAGAGAGCGAGAGAGAGTGAGCACAAGCGGGGGGAGTAGCAGGCAGGGGGAGAAGCAGGCTCCCCACTAAGCAAGGAGCCTGATGTGGGGATGTGGGACTGGATCCCAGGACCTTAGGATCTTGACACGAGCCGAAGGCAGCCGCTTAACTGGCTCAGCCACCAGGCGTCCCGGTACAGTCTTCTTTTTTCAACCTTGAATTCCCTTAGTAATTGTGGCAAGTTAGTAATCACCTCTTTATGCCAGGCCCAACCTTTGTACTTCTTTGTAAATGTAGGATACCTACTGAGAAGTTTCTTAGAAGATGAAATCTTTGAGCATCCTACTCTTCACAAGAAGTATATTTATGAAATGCTTGTATACTCAGGATCTTTTGGCAACAAGATATTCTGGTTAATATTTGTATATATGCTAATTTTGAAATACTTATAGATATGTACAAAGTGGAATACTGTTACAAACTCTTAATGGTTAGTTCTCTGTTTAGATTCTGGTAGAACATAAGAATACATTTATATATGTATGAGGAGTATGTGCTTTGGGAATACTTATTGGTAAATATAAATAAAAGAGAGGCATATTTTAAGGAGGGTATAGTTTAAGGTTTTGAGTATTTTACAAAATATTTTTGGTTTTAGCCCTTGTTCACATAAATTACTATATTATCATTATTATTATTATTGTCATCTTCCTGCAGTCATTAACAGCTGAAAAGAAGATTGTTACAGAAAAGCACCTCGAATTATCCCCTAGACCCAAGAAAGGTAATATTTTGTTGATTTCTTTTTTTTTTTTTTAAGGTTTTATTTATTTATTTGACAGAGAGAGACAGCGAGAGAGGGAACACAAGCAGGGGGAGTGGGAGAGGGAGAAGCAGGCTTCCCGCCGAGCAGGGAGCTCGATGCGGGGCTCAATCCCAGGACCCTGGGATCATGACCTGAGCCGAAGGCAGACGCTTAACGACTGAGCCACCCAGGCGCCCCTATTTTGTTGATTTCTTGACAGAAATGGTATAAGGCTAATATATCCTTCTTTGATTTATTTACATAGTTTGGGTAGACTATATATTTATGGTTTAAAAATATCAAAATGTAAAAAGGTAATTTTTGAGAAATCTCTCATCTTTGTCACTATTTACCCCATTTTTTCTTGCCTCCTATAGATAATTATTAAAATTTTTTATGTGTCCTTCCTGGGTTTACTGTCATCAGCAGAGCTCAGTAGGTTAGCTTAGGCTCACAGCTCCAGGATTTTAAAAAATTCTGATTTGGGAAATAACAGTTATGACCTATGATAAAAGGACTATACTATTTCAGGCAATGAAATTCTTACTTGGTGAATTAGTTAGGGAAAGCTTTCAGATACAGATAGTAGGAAACTTTTAGAGTGTTTGAAGAAATGGAGTTGAATTTATCTCCTGCAATAAGAAGTTCAGGGAGTCAGATGTGTTCCGAGTTGTGCACCCTTAGTGTGGAGTTTGTTCTTGCGGTCATGAGGTGGAAGCTAAATTCTCTGGGCCACTGTAGGTTCTGAGGATTTTCTCCAGGTATACTTTTCTTCTGGGAAGTAATTCCATCCCGAGGACCTTTACCTTTGGCCAGAACCTGTTATATAGGGTCACCTCTACTAAAGGGACTTCAGTGAAGTTAAAGATTTTTAAATATCTATGTTGTTAGTAAGGAAGAAAAGGGGGTATGAGGGGGGCTGCTGGCTCTCCTGCTACACTCAGTGGGTAAGCAGGAAAAGTCAGTGCTTGAGATCTTAGGGATCTCCTTTGCCCCTAGGGGTCCTGAATGGGTGATCTTGGGAAAGAAGCTAAACACACTAAGCCTTAGTTTCTCCATCTGGGAAATGCGCATAAGAATGTGTGCCTCATTGGGTTATTGTTAACAAAAAGAAAGTAATAAAATGTCTATTTCAAAGGCTTGCACTTAGTAGTTGCTTAATTGATGGCAGCAAATGCTGTTATGTCCGATGGCAAAAAGAGCTATGTGAAAGCTTGCTAAAAATTCTGCGGAGTGGGAAAACTTTCTGTGAATAAGAGCTATGTAAATAATTATTTAAAAAAAATTTTTTTTATTATGTTAATCACTATACATTACATCATTAGTTTTTGATGTAGTGTTCCATGATTCATTGCTTGCGTATAAGACCAGGTGCTCCATGCAGAACCTGCCCTCTTTAATACCCATCACCAGGCTAACCCATCACCCCAACCCCTCCCCTCTAGAACCCTCAGTTTGTTTTTAAGAGTCCATAGTTTCTCATGGTTTGTCTCCCCCTCCGATTACCCCCCTTCATTTTTCCCCTCCTGCTATCTTCTTCTTTTTTTTTTTTTTTTTAACATATAGTGTATTATTTGTTTCAGAGGTACAGGTCTGTGATTCAACAGTCTTGCACACTTCACAGTGCTCACCATAGCACATACCCTCCCCAGTGTCTATCACCCAGCCACCCCATCCCTCGCATCCCTCACTACTCCAGCAACCCTCAGTTTGCTTCCTGAGATTAAGAATTCCTCATATCAGTGAGGTCATATGATACATGTCTTTCTCTGATTGACTTATTTTGCTCAGCATAATACCCTCCAGTTCCATCCACGTTGTTGCAAATGGCGAGATTTCATTCCTTTTTTTTTTTTTGATAGAAGGATTTTTTTTATTAGGAAAATTTACTGGCCTTTCTGGCAATAACAATATTTAAATTTGAATTCAAAACCTTTTTACAAACACACACAAATTCTAACCTGAATTAAAAATGTACAATAAATTTAAAACTAACGTTTATGCCAATTACAAAATAGCTAGTGAAAGATGAAGCACAAGATTCTTAATAAAATTATTGTGTTCTTACCAAAGTATACTCTGAAATTCTGAACCAAGACTAAGTAGCTTAAAATACTGTTTATTTTATTTTTTTTCATTTTTGGCTCAGAATATCTATTGTAAACAAAACAGTGTGTCTTTTTCTTCAGCTTTTGTAATTAGGAATAATCATAGACTTCTATGAACTTAAGAGATATTCTATACATGTTTCTTTACACAGAAGAGGAAAAGCGTATATTTTCTTTGACGACCCCTGCTCCCACTTTTTCTTTTT
>NW_027747878.1:0-304 GCF_054177405.1 Leptonychotes weddellii | reverse complement strand
TGGCTATAGCATTTTTCTTTTTGCTCTTTTCTTTTACCTCTATCTACAAATGTCATTTCCATTTAAAAGTTTCATTTTGCTAACTTTAAGAAGTAAATGGATGCAGTTTAGTTACTGTCATGAAAATATTTCATTATGCCAAAATAAGGCAGAATTTTTTTTTTTTTCTCAATAACAGGACAGATTGAAACATTCTGTGCTTGATCACATCTGTTATTCTTCATTCAAAATCTATTTAGGACAATTAAATTAAGAAGCAAAAAGGGTTATGAGTAGCCTCGGTTATAATGGAAAAAAGTAGTCA
>NW_027747877.1:0-304 GCF_054177405.1 Leptonychotes weddellii | reverse complement strand
TTGTCTGGCTTAGATTAGAGTAGATTAGGTTAAGCTGGAGTCACCTGCTGAGATTGGGGGTACGTGGCCTTACAGAGGAGGGAGGATGCGAAGGAGTGAAGTCAAGCTTCTGTAGGAAAGATGAGGGAGAGGGATCAGTACTGAGAAGCCAACCAGCTGTACCTTCAGCAAGAGGCAAAGGGGTGGGGAGGGAATTGGCCAGAGAGAAAAGGTGGCAGGAGAAAATAGAGGACCTATGAGGAACCCATCTCTAGGTTTTTAACTCTTCAAAGTAGAAACAGTCAAGGATTCTTTTTTGTGGCAG
>NW_027747876.1:0-304 GCF_054177405.1 Leptonychotes weddellii | reverse complement strand
AACTGAGTTAAACTGTAGGATACCCAGCCGGTGTTGGAGAACTGCTCAGTGGTGTGGGGAAGAAAAGTATACATGGGGATTGGTGTCAGAACGGAACCTCTCTCCTTGTTGGGCATTTTGTGTATCTTGTATATTGCATATTTCATGTATTTTGTATATTGTCGTCATTAGCTTAGTGTTGGGCTCCTTGTCTGACGGTCACTCCTGCTCAGATGGTTTGTATTGCTGGACTTTGCCTACCACACGACAGACAGTATTAAATACTTGAGAAACACTTTGTTTCCCTGCTACGCCAGCTTCTTTT
>NW_027747875.1:0-304 GCF_054177405.1 Leptonychotes weddellii | reverse complement strand
GACATCAGAGCCACTATCTGTCCATGGCCCTTGTGTAATCAATTTAGCCGCATGTACTTCTTACATTGGTTTATCCATTCATCTATCGATGGACTGCTATCCATTGATTGCTTCTACCTTTTGGTTACTGTGAAGAATGCTGCTATGAACATGGGTGTACAAATTCCCATTTGAGTCCCTGCTTTCAATTCTTTCGGGTGGATTCACAGCAGTGGATTTCTGGATCACATGGTAATTCTATTTTTAACTTCTTGAGGACTGTTTTAAGAACATCTGATAGTGACTGTAGTTTGTGGTCTTGAAG
>NW_027747874.1:0-304 GCF_054177405.1 Leptonychotes weddellii | reverse complement strand
CTTGGAGGACAAGTTAGAGGTAGCTGGGAGAAAAGGAGAGGAAGAGGAGAATGGCATTTTAAATAGCACATGTGCATGAAACAAGAGGCACTTGACGGGCACTGTAAGTGGTTTAGTATGGATGGAATATAAGCTGCCTTGTCAGAGGGAGGCTACAGAGGAGGCTGGAGAGAGAGTCAGGCTCTTACAGACTCTGTTAAAAAAAAAAAGAAAAAAGGAAGGTTGACTTTTACCTTGATCTCTTCTTGGCAGCCTCATTACACTGGAATAAATTAAATTCTAAAGTCTTCTTTTACATGTGCTG
>NW_027747873.1:0-304 GCF_054177405.1 Leptonychotes weddellii | reverse complement strand
GGAAGTCACAGAGCTGAGTGACAGAAGAGGAGAAAACGTTGGCCACTTATGCATCCACAGTGTGACAGATGGGGAAACGAGGCTCAAAGGGAAATTTGCCCAATTAAATGTGGATGAAAGGAGTACTTACATGGGGGTCTGCGCGGGCAGAACCCAGGGCATGCAGATCCAAAAGGGCCTGGTTCAGGCTCTTCTCCAGAACCAGGGCAGCTTCCATGGCGTCCAGGGTTTTCCCCCACTCATCTTGGGACGGCTTCTGTACAGAGGACAGAGGGCTCAGGACTAGCTAAATAGACCGCAAAAG
>NW_027747872.1:0-304 GCF_054177405.1 Leptonychotes weddellii | reverse complement strand
GACATTTCCCAGGACGCAGCCACCTCTGGGGCAGGAAGCACTTCATCTCCTTCCAGGGTCAGCCATAAGCCTTCCACAACATCAGAAATGCCCACATCATCGGCCTCCACAGGTGAGTTTTCATCCTCTTCTAGTGTAAGCCACATACCCCCCATGACCTCAGAGGTCCCCACAACACTAATGTCAGCAGACATTATAGGAGGCAACACAAATCACATGCCACAACCTGATCCTTGAAGGTTTATTCCAGTCACCTCAACAGTCTCCGTGTCAACTGAAGTAGAGGAACCCTCACTAGCACACT
>NW_027747871.1:0-304 GCF_054177405.1 Leptonychotes weddellii | reverse complement strand
TTGATAAGTTCTTTATAGGTTTTGGATACTAGCCCTTCATCTGATGTCATTTGCAAACATCTTCTCCCATTGTGTCGGTTGTCTTTTGGTTTTGTCGACTGTTTACTTTGCTGTGCAAATGCTTTTTATCTTGATGAAGTCCCAATACTTCATTTTTCCCTTTGGTTCCCTTGCCTTTGGAGATGTGTCTAGCAACATGTTGCGAGGGCTGAGGTCACAAAGGTTGCTGCCTGTGTTCTCCTCTAGGATTTTGATGGATTCCTGTCTCACATTTAGGTCTTTCATCCATTTTGAGTTGTCTATT
>NW_027747870.1:0-304 GCF_054177405.1 Leptonychotes weddellii | reverse complement strand
TTCTTCCTTTGTTCTTTCTTCCTTTTATGCACACAGACATGAATTAATCATCTAAGAGGATGGAGAGGTCACTCCAGGTACAAGGGATAAGTAAAGGTGTAGGATTGAGGATGTAGAAGTTGTATGGGAGGAGTGGATAGCCCCATCTAGTTGAGTATAAAATGAGTAAAAAGGGGAAAGAAATAATCCCAGAAAGACAAGATGACAATGATGGAATCATTCCCAGAGAGCCAGTGTGGTGGGGAGAGACCTGTTGTCCAGGGTCAAGCTGGTGGGGGACAGAGGAGGGGTGGTTAGAGACACG
>NW_027747869.1:0-304 GCF_054177405.1 Leptonychotes weddellii | reverse complement strand
CCCTGCTTGCCCTGATCTCCCACCTCACCATGGTGTCCCCTGAGTTACGAAAACTGTGTGTCCAGCCGGCTGGGCAGCTGTGGTGAGTTCCTGACCCAGCACGTCCGGCCTTCTGGTTCCCACTCTGCACTCCAGTGTGCCCTCCTCTGGGACGCTTTTATGGGGTTAGAAAGCTTGGAAAGCCTCCTTCCCATCCCTGCCCTGCCTCGCCTATCAATTCCAGATTGCCTGGTGGACAGTGATGCGTGGGGTGGGCTTTTGTGCGGTTTCATCTTCCCCATGCATTGACACTTGCACGGAGTGG
>NW_027747868.1:0-4474 GCF_054177405.1 Leptonychotes weddellii | reverse complement strand
AGGTATCTTACGGTTTTTGGTGCTATTGTAAATGGAATCGATTCTCTAATTTCTCTTTCTACAGTTGCATTGTTAGTGTAGAAAGCAACTGATTTCTGTGCATTGATTTGTATCCTGCCACATTACTGAATTGCTGTATGAGTTCTAGGAATTTGGGGGTGGAGTCTTTTGGATTTTCCACATAAAGTATCATGTCATCTGTGAAGAGAGAGAGTTTGACTTCTTCTCTGCCACTTTGAATACCTTTTATTTTTTTGTTGTCAGATTGCTGTTGCTAGGATTTCTAGTACTATTTTGAACAGTAGTGGCAAGAGTGGGCATCCTTGTTGTGTTCCTGCTCTTAAGGGAAAGGCTCTCAGTTTTTCCCCATTGAGGATGATATTTGCTGTGGGTTTATCATAGAGGGATTTTATGAAATTGTGGAATGCTCCCTCTATCCCTATACATGAAGAGTGATCAAAAACTTCTCAAAAAACAAGAGTCCAGGGCCTGATGGATTCCCTGAGGAATTCTACCAAACATTCAAAGAAGAAATAATACCTATTATCCTGAAGCTGTTTCAAAAAATAGAAACACGAAGGAAAGCTTCCAGACTCATTCTATGAGGCCAGCATTACCTTAATCCCCAAACCAGGCAAAGACCCCATCAAAAAGGAGAATTTCAGACTGATATCCCTGATGAATATAGATTCCAAAATTCTCAACAAAATCCTAGCTAATAGGGTCCAACAATACATTGAAATGATCATCCACCATGACCAAGTGGGATTTATCTCAGGGATGCAAGGGTGGTTCAACATTCACAAATCAATCAATGTGATAAGCACATTAATAAGAGGAGAGAGAAGAATCATATGGTCCTCTCAATTGATGCAGGAAAAGCATTTGACAAAACACAGCATCTTGTCCTGATACTTTTCATATTAATATTTTACCTGGAATCGATCTTTGCATGGAGTGAGAGTCCAGTGTGTTTCCTTCCTTCCCTCTCACTTTTGCTCTTTCTTTTCTTTCTTTTGTCTTTATAGGTACTCCATTGTCCCAGGACCATTTAAGAGACTGTACTTCTCCACAGTCCAGAAGTGCTACTTGTAAGACAAATCAAGTATCCATCAATGGATGAATCTGCTTCTGGGCTCTCTGCTCTGTTCCATTGGTCTACTCATTTTCCTCTGCACTATTGCCTCATATCTTTATCACTATAGTTTTATAATAATTCTTGATATCTGATACAGCAAGCCCATCTACCCTTTTATTTCCAAAAGTGTCTTTGCTATATCTGGCCTTTCCTGTCCTCATATGAATTTAAGAATGAACTTGAGATTTAGATTGTGATTGCATTGAATCAATATATTAACTTGGTAGGAACTGACATTTTTATAATGTTGAATCTTCTAATTCATGAATATGTTACTCCATTAATTTATGGTTTCTTTAATGACTCAATAATATCTTACAATTTTCCCTTTGGAGGTTTGAGCATATTTTGTTGCTTGATATTTCTGATGCGATTATAAATGGGACCATTCATTTTCTAAATGTTTCTTGCTGATTTATAAAAATATAATTTATGCACTTGCTGTGATGAGCACCAGGTGTTGTAAAGAAGTGTTGAATCACTATATTGTATACCTGAAACTAATATTACACTGTATGTTAAATAACTGTAATGTGAATGAAAACTTTAAAATATATATATAATTTATTTTAATTTATTGACTTTGTCTCTAGAAACCTAACTAAAATAATTTATTAATTCTAAAAATATATTTGAGATGTTTTGGGTTTTCTATGTATATAATGATTTTATCTTTGAATAATAATGATTTTATTCCTTTTCAAAACTTAAAATTTCGTACATTATTGCACTAAGACCTCCAGCACAATGTTGAATAGGAATGAGAATAGTCTGCATTCACAGTTTATCTAGTTATTTAGGTCTTTTAAAATTTCTCTCTGCAACATTTTGTACTTTTCAGGGTATATAGTTGTTTCATATATCTTGTCAGGTGTATCCCTATTTCAAATAATGTATGAAATTTAAATGGAAGTTTAAAAAATTTCTGATTGTTGCTATAATATAGGAATAGAGTTGACTTTGTGTATTACCTTTGATCCTGCAAACTTTCTAATTTATTAAATCTAGGAACTATTATGTAGATTCTATCATGTTTTTACATAGATAATTATGTTGTCTGAAATAAAGACAGTTTTACTTCTTCTTTCCAATTAGGATGACTTCTACTTTCTTTCCTTGCCCAACTGTATTAAGTAGAACCTCCAGTACAATGTCAAATGGGAAGAAACATGAAAATTTTTATCAAGTATGGTGTTGCTATAGCGTTTTTCATAGATGACTTTTATCAAGTTGAGAAAATTCCCTTGTATTTCTAGTTGCTTAGTTTTTATTAGGAATTGGTGATATATTTTCTCAAATGTTTTTTTCTGTGATTATTCAAACAATCATTGATATTTCTTTTTAGTTTTGTCTTTATATATGAAGAGATTTCTTATAGGCAGCATATAGTTATTACCTTTTTATACAATCTGACAATCTCTGCTTTTAAATGGGATATTTAGGTAATTTACATTTAGTTTATTATTAGTGTGGTTAGATTTAAAAATGTCATCTTGTGGGGTGCCTGGGTGGCTCAGTCAGTTAAGTGTCCAACTCGGTTTTAGCTCGGGTCATGATCTCAGGGTGCTGGATTGAGCCCTGCATCAGGCTCTGCACTCAGTACGGAATATGCTTCAGATTCTCTCTTTCTCTCTTACCCTATGCCCCTCCCCCAACCCTCTCTAAAATAAATAAATAAATCTTAAAAAAAATAGCATTTTTTTGTTGATTTCTATTTGTTTTATGTGTTCTTTTGTCCCTTTATTCCTTTTTAAAAATTTTTTTTTAACTTCTTGTGGATTAAGTGATTTTGCAATTCCATTTGCTGGCTGATCAGTTAGAAATTACTTTTGCTATTTTAACAGTTTCTTTAGAATTTATACTATACACCTTTAATTTATCATGGTCTACTTCAAGTGATATTCTCCCACTTCACATACAACACTTATAATAGTTTACTTTCATTTCTCCCTTCCAAACCTTTGTATTATTGTTTGTTTCAAGTTTTTATTTAAATTCCAGTTAGTTAACATACAGGGTAGTATTAGTTTCAGGTATAGGTATTGAGTGATTCACCATTTACATACAACACCCAGTGTTCATCACAACTGCCCTCCTTAGTACCCATCACACATTTAACCCATCCTCCCACCCACCTACCTTCCTGCAACCCTCAGTTTGTCCTCTATAGTTAAGAGTCTGTTCATGGTTTGTTTATGGTCTCTTTTCCCCCTATATTCATGTGTTACATTTCTTAAATTCCACATATGAGTGAAATCATCTAGTATTTGTCTTTCTCTGACTTATTTCATTTAGCACAATATTCTCTACTCCAACCATGTCATTGCAAATGGCAGGATTTCATTCTTTCTGATAGTTGAATAATATTCCATTGTGTATATATACCACTTCTTCTTTATCCATTCATCTGTCAATGGACACTTAGGTTGTTTCCATAATTTGGCTATTGTTGATAATGGTGCTATAAACATTGGGGTGCATGTGTGCCTTCGAATCAATATTTTTTTTTATCCTTTGGGTAAATACCCAGTAGTGCAATTGCTCAGTGGATCATAGGATACTTCTATTTTTACCTTTCTGAGGAAACTCCATACTATTTTCCAGAGTGGCTGCACCAGTTAGCATTCCCACTGACAGTGTATGAAGGTTTCCCTTTCTCCACATCCTGGCCAACATCTGTTGTTTCCTGACTTGTCAATTTTAACCATCCTGACTGGTGTGAGGTGATATCTCATTGTGGTTTTCATTTGTATTTCCCTGATGATGAATGATGTTGAACATCTTTTCATGTGTCTGTTAGCCCTCTGTATGTCTTCTTTGGAAAAATGTCTATTCATGTCTGCTGCCCATTTTTTAACTGGATTGTTTGTTTTTGGGGTGTTGAGTTGTATAAGTTTTTTCTAGATTTTGGATACTAATCCTTTATCAGATATGTCTTTTGAAAATGTTTTCTCCCATTCTGTAGGCTGTCTTTTAGTTTTATTGACTGTTTCCTTCACAGTGCAGAAGCTTTATATCTTGATGAAGTCCCAATAGTTCATTTTCACTTTTGTTTCCCTTTCCTCCAGAGATGTGTCTAATAAGAAGTTGCTATGGATGATGTCAAAGAGGTTACTGCCTGTGTTCTCCTCTAGGATTTTGATGGATTCCTGTCTCACATTAAGATCTTTAATTAATTTTGAACTTATTTTGAGTACAGTGTAATAAAATGGTCCAGTTTCATTCTTTTGCATGCCACTGTCCAATTTCCCCAGCACCATTTGCTGTAGAGACTTTTTTTCCCCATTATTTATTTATTTTTATTATTATGTTATGTTAATCACCATACATTACATC
>NW_027747867.1:0-304 GCF_054177405.1 Leptonychotes weddellii | reverse complement strand
TTTTTTTTTTTTTTTAAAGATTTTATTTATTTATTTGACAGAGAGAGAGATAGCGAGAGCAGGAACACAAGCAGGGGGAGTGGGAGAGGGAGAAGCAGGCTTCCTGCCGAGCAGGGAGCCCGATGCGGGGCTCGATCCCAGGACCCTGGGATCATGACCTGAGCCGAAGGCAGACGCTTAACGACTGAGCCACCCAGGCGCCCCGGGGCTGCATATTCTTAACCCAAGGCTCCTTCTGCGAGCTCAGTGTTTCCCAGAGAGTGGGTCCTAGAAACGTGTGATGGACACAGCATTAAATGGCATG
>NW_027747866.1:0-304 GCF_054177405.1 Leptonychotes weddellii | reverse complement strand
GAAGATAAATAAAATTTAAAAAAAGAGAAAAAGGAACCCTATATGACATTGTTTCTTTAAAAGAAAAAAAAGGCATGATAGGAAAGAGCTGTTTTCCTGGGAAAATTGGGGAAAATGACCTATTGAGAAGAGTTTGGAAACCTACAGCAGAGCAGGAAAGTGCAGGTATGGTATCTGCTTATGTTTTTACTTATTTAATAAGAGATTCAAAGAATGCTTAAAATCAGGTAGGTTGATAGGGACCAACCACATAATGATTCTATCCTAAAAAACTATTCAAGATGGAGAAAGAAATTTCAGGCAG
>NW_027747865.1:0-304 GCF_054177405.1 Leptonychotes weddellii | reverse complement strand
TCCCATTTCTATCAACAGTAACCAGAGTAAGACTAATTTGTTTGCAAATTAGATCAAGTTTCAATAAACTTGGCTTCATTATTCACGTCAGTGCAGCAAGAATAGCAGTTGATCATATAGGCTCTTTTAAATCTGCTTTGCTGGAACTTTTCATAAATAGTCTCAGATATAAAAAGTCTTAAAATTTTTTATTGTAGCTAACACACAATGTTATGTTAAATTTAGGTGTACAACATAGTGATTGGACAGTTCTGTACATTACTTAGTGCTCACCACGATCAGTGTAGTTATCATCTGCCACCAT
>NW_027747864.1:0-304 GCF_054177405.1 Leptonychotes weddellii | reverse complement strand
TTCCTCACAAGACCTCAAATATTTCGGACTGTGGCCTGGCCCTCTCCCAGGGGACCTCCTTCCTTCCCAGCATCCCCTTCCACCATCCCCCCACCACGGCCTTGCAAAAAAAAAAAAAATTTCTTCTTTCATTAAAACTGCCTGAAACTTCTGTGGGTACAGAAACCACAAACTGATCAGCAGAGAAAAGGGAAGAGAAGGAGAGGCAACCGGAAACCATTCAGGGCTGGTCCCCTCCCTGCCCCGGTTTCTTCCCCCAGCCCCCCGCAGCTCAGCCCAAAGCCTGCTGGGAAACCTGCGGCCC
>NW_027747863.1:0-304 GCF_054177405.1 Leptonychotes weddellii | reverse complement strand
TGAAGTACCAAATAAAGTGAAATTAGTTATCCTTTTAAAAAATGTCTGACTAAATATCTGTATTTTCTAGAAATGCACCCTTAATAATATAGGTATGAAATAACATTCTACAATATAATTTTTTAAATAATTTGGGAAAAAATGAAAAGGAATATATGAAGCAAGTATGGCAAAACCATGTTAATTGTTGAATTTGGGTGATGGATATGTGTAGATTTATTGAATTATTTAGTGTGGGTATGAAAATATGATAATAAAAATAAAATACAAAAAAAGAAAAGTATATAAAACTTGAATATTTTAG
>NW_027747862.1:0-304 GCF_054177405.1 Leptonychotes weddellii | reverse complement strand
TAACCAGGACATGACCCCGCCACTCTGCAGAAATGGCTCTTCCAATGGGGACAATTCTAGTTAAAGCTGGAGATCAAAAGGTTTTATCTGACTTTCCGTTGTGATCTAATTATCCATTTGTGAGGCTCCTCAGTGAAAATTTGCAATTGCATTTTAGGTGTTCCTAGACCTCTTTCCCTCTCCCCCTCCTATTTTCTCCCTCCCCTTAATCTTTATTATCTTTAAAGACAAAGAATATTCTCTGCATCTCTGTCCTCAGTCAGAAATTTCTGCCCCAAAAGTATTCTGAGCTATAGATTCACCT
>NW_027747861.1:0-304 GCF_054177405.1 Leptonychotes weddellii | reverse complement strand
TAGCTTAAAGGCATTATGCTAAATGAAAGAAGTCAAAGAGAGAAAAACAAATGCTGTATGATCTCACTTAAACGTGGAATCTAAAAGAAAACAACAACAGAACTGAAGGAAAAGGAGATCAGACTTGTGGTTCCCAGCGGCACAGGGTGGAAGGAGGGGGAAGTTGAAGAAGGTGGTCACAAGGCACAAACTTCCAGTTGTAAGATAAATAAGTACTAGGGATTTAGGTGCAACATGATAACCACAGCTAATGCTGCTGTATAATATACAGAAAAATTGTTAATAGAGTAAATCTTAAGGGTTT
>NW_027747860.1:0-304 GCF_054177405.1 Leptonychotes weddellii | reverse complement strand
GTCAAAACTTTACAGCTCAAAAAATTTACAACTAAAATTTATGGGAAAATCCATATAATTGGTATTATTTTATTCATATTCAATCGACATTGATATGGGTCTTTTGGGGGGGGGGTAGTGTTCAGGAAGCAGTGACCAGAATAAAGTCTCCAAAGGAGAAAGATATTTTACTCTTCAAAGCATTTTTTTAAATTATGATTTCCAACTTCTATCCACCTAAATTATTTTTCTCCCCAGTTATCACAATTATAGCATCTTCTTTTCCATTCTGCTTGATTGAAGACAATTAGAGTTCATATTTACT
>NW_027747859.1:0-304 GCF_054177405.1 Leptonychotes weddellii | reverse complement strand
TGCCCCCGCCGGGCCCCAGAGCTTCCGAACGTCTACACCCGCCGCCCGGGGTCGGCCTCCCCCGCAGCGTTTTGGAAATGCGCGGCTTCACGCCCGCCCAGCCCTCCTGCGCCCGAGTCCGCGTGTCCACCAGGTGCGGCGGCTGTGGGGGCGCGTTCGCCTCGGGGTACCTGCCCTGTGCCCTGTGCGCCCCGTCCAGGCCCCCGGGTCCCCTTCGGTGCGGTGAGGACCCGGAGGACGGAGAGGCCGCGGGCGGGACTTTGCGGAGGGGGGCGGGGGTCCGGTGTGTCCTCTGAGGGTCCCT
>NW_027747858.1:0-4475 GCF_054177405.1 Leptonychotes weddellii | reverse complement strand
GCTGTGAATTGTGCAAGACTGTTGAATCACAGACCTGTACCTCTGAAACAAATAATACATTATATGTTAAAAAAAAGAAGATAGTAGGAAGGGAAAGATAAAGGGGGGAAATCGGTGGGGGAGATGAACCATGAGAGACTATGGACTCTGAGAAACAAACTGAGGGTTCTAGAGGGGAGAGGGGTGGGCGGATGGGTTAGCCTGGTGATGGGTATTAAAGAGGGCATGTACTGAATAGAGAGCTGGGTGTTATATGCAAATAATGAATCATGGAACACTACATCAAAAACTAATGATGTAATGTATGGTGATTAGCATAACATAATAAAATAAAATTAAAAAAGAAAGAAAGAAATCAGAAAAAAAAAAAAAAAACCCAAACCCATGGCTTTAAAGCACCAAAGTCCTATTCTTCCTACATTACACCTCAGATAACTCCCTTTGTTAGTGGAAGCAATCATTATATAAATATGTCTGTATATTATTTAGCACTTGAGAGAGGTGAGCTATCAAGACATGAAAAGACATGAGGGGACATGATACACATATTGCTAAGTGAAAGAAGTCAGTCTGAAAAGACTACATATGGCATGATTTCAATTATAAGAGATTATTGAAAAGGCAAAACTATGGAGACAGTAAAAAAAAATCAATAGTTGCCAGGGGTTTGGAGGAAGGATGAATAAGTGGAGCAAGAGCATCTTTAGGGCAATGAGACTATTCTGTATTACACTGGAATGGTAGAAACATGACATTATGCATTTGCCCGAGTCCATAATATGTATAATATCAAGAGTAACCCCCAATGTAAACTGTAGACTTTGCCAATATGAATGTATCGATATTGGTTCCTCAATTGTCAATAGTTACTTATCTGTTACACTAACACAAGATGTTGATAATAGAGAAAACTGGTGGTAGGAGAGGTAGAGGAGATATATGGGGACTCTCAATAATTTCTGCACATGTTTTCTCTAAACCTAACGCTGGCCCTAAAAGCAAAAGTCTAGGACTTCTTGTTTCCTGTTCTGCATGTAAGGAGGTTGGAAGTCACCATTCAGTTCTGAGAATGAGTGAAAAGATAAATAGACTGAAAAATGACTCATTTGGACCCTAAAACTGGGAAGGACACAGGGAAAACTACTTTGCCCAAGATTGGTGAGATAGACACCTGAGTATAAGCAATCCCAACCTATAGGAGCACAGATTTGTAAGCAGAAACCACACAGAGGATCAGGGATGCAGGTAGGAAAACCTAAACTGTGATTGATGAATTGCTGGAGGTTTAGCGGGGACAACTCTGAGGGTTAAAAACTTCAGAGGGAGAGGGAGACATAGTCATGGGGGGGCACCCACAATATCATGAGACTTACCTCCAAGAACTCAACCAGATTCCCACAGTATATATTTGAAGAAAATCTCTTTGGGCTTCCAGTAGAGGGAGGGAAAAAGGAACCATTTTGAAATATGCCAAAGCACTCATTCTCAATAAGGCCTGCCCTCAGGGGAAACTAGTTAATCAGAGGCTAACCAGCTGGGGTATTATCAGAGCCTAATTTACCTGGGGGAAGGGAAATGCCCAATTCCAGCCCACTCTAGCCATCCTGTCCCAGCAAATGGGGGATTAAAAAACTTGTAAAGTTCACAGTTGAGCAGCATAGACTCCCTAAAACTGAGACCTAATCATAAGACTATAGAGCACTTCCTCTCTGCCTACACCTCACCACCATATTCTTGCCTTTTTACAGCAGTTCCTTTTTTTTTTAAAGATTTTATTTACTTATTTTTGAGAAAAAGAGAGAGAGATTGAGCACAAGAGTGGGGAGAGGCAGAAGGAGAGGGAGAAGCAGATACCCCTCTGAGCAGGGAGCCAAACACAAACACCGGGCTTAGTCCTAGGACCCTGGGATCATGATCTGAGCAGAAGGCAGACACTTAACAACTGATTGAGTCACCCAGGTGCCCACTCAGCAGTTCCTTTTTTCCATCATGCACAACTAGCAAAACAAACAAAACAAAACAAAAACATACCAAAAGGCAACAACATAATTTGAAGAGAAAGAGCAAGCATCAGAACCAGACATTGCAAGGAGGGTGGAATTATCTAATTGGGTTAAAACAATTATGATTAATATGCTAAGAGCTCTAGTGGATAAAGTAGACACCATGGAATAACAGATGGGTGATGTAAGCAGAGAAATGGAAATCCTAAGAAAGAACCACAGAGTAGAGGAAAGAATTTTTGAGGTAGAAGATATCAACAGAATTCTGGAAAACAAAGACGGAAAAAAAAATACAACAGAATATCCAAAGATGAGGGACAACTACAAAGGGTGTAATATATGCATAATGGTAATATCAGAAGGAGAAGAAAGAGAGAAAGGACAGAAGAAATTTTTGGAAACAATAATAACTGAGAATTCCCCAAATTAATGTCAGAAACCAAATCACGGATCTAGGAAGCTTGAAAAACAATAAACATGATAAACACCAAAAAACCCCAAAAAACAATAAAAACTACATTTGGCCATATCATTTTCAAATTACAGAAAATCAAACGTAAAGAAAAAATCCTGCAAGGAGCCAGAAGGGGGAAAAATCTTACTTACAAAGAAACAAAGATAAAGATTATGTCTGACTTCTAAGAAAAGGATGCAAAGTAAGGAGAGAACAGAATAAAATACCTGTAGTGTTAAAAACAAACAACAAACAGACAAACAAAACTCCAAAAAACCCCCAATACCTAAGACTCTGTACTTCATAAAATTATCCTTCAAAACTTGAAGGAGAAATAGAGACTTTCTCAGATAAACAAAAATTAAGGGGATCTGTTCCCATTAGACCTGCCTTGTAATAAATGTTAAAATAAGTTCTTTAGAATAAATACATGTAAATAAAATAATACAGATTTCTGAACTCAGATCTACATAGAGAAAGGAAGATTACCAAAGAAGAAATAAGTGAAAGTAAGATAAAAACTTTTAATTTTCTTATTCTTAATTGATCTAACAGATAATTTGTTTAAATTAACATTGACAATGTATTAAATTATTTAAGCTCATGTATATTATACATATATATGCTTATGTATGCATATATATAAATGAAATGAATGACAGCAATGATACAAGGGGCAAGAGGAAGCAATTAGGTTTGTTATTATATGGTAGTCATACTACCTATGAAGTGCCAACTATATCAATAATTACTTGGAATTTCAATGGTCTATATGCAGCAACTGAGAGACAGAGATTGTCATAGTAGATTACAAAACACAACTCCTTCTATAATAAGAAACCCACTTTAAGTATAAAAGCCCATAGAGATTAAATAAGCACATGAAGAAATGTTCCACATCATGCATCATCAGGGACATGCAAATTAAAACAACAAGGAGATATCACTGTACTCCTATTAGAATGGCCAAAATCCCGAACGCTGACAACATCGACGACCTCAAATGCTGTTGAGGATGTAGAGTAACAGCAACTCCCATACATGTACCAGTGGGAATGCAGAAGAATCACACAGCCACCTTGGAAGGCATTTTGGTGGTTTCTTTCAAAACTAAACATACTCCTACTGTGAGCTCCAGCACGCATGTTCCTTGTTATTTACCTAAAGGAATTCAAAACTTATATCCACACAAAAACCTGCACATGGATGTTTATAGCAGCTTTATTCACAATTGCCAATATTTGGAAGCAACCAAGGAGCTCTTAAGTAGATGAACAGATAAACTGCGTACATCCAGATGATGGAATATTATTCAGTGCTAAAAATAAGTGAGCTATCAAGTGAGCAAAAGACATGGAGGAAACTTACATACATGTTACTAAGTATAAGAAGCCAATCTGAAAAGGTTACATACTTTATGATTCCAACTATAGGTCATTTTGTATGAGCAAAACTATAGAAACAAATAAAAAGATCAGTGGTTTCTGGGAGGGGTGGGGTGGGGGTAGACATGAACAGATAGAGCACAGAGGATTTTTAGAACAGTGAAAATACTTTGTACAATATTATAATGATGGATATATGTCCTTACACTTTTGTCCAAATCAATAGAATGTACAAAACCAAGAGTGAACTCTAAGATAAACTGTAGTTTGGGTGATTATGATATATTAATCTTAATTAATGTAATGATTTTAATTAATGTAAAGTTCATCCTTGGTAACAAATATACTATTTTGGTGAGTGATGTTGATAATGGGGGATGATATGCATATGTTGGGGCAGGGAGTGTATAAAAAATCTCTTCTACCTTCCTCTCAATTATGTTGTAAACCTAAAACTTTTCTAAAAAATTAAGTCTTTAAAAAAATAGACGACCTGTCCATTTCAGTGAGGGGGGTGTTAAAGTCCCCCACTATTATTGTATTGTTGTCGATGTGTTTCTTTGCTTTTGTTATTAATTGCCTTATATAATTGGCTGCTCCCATGTTAGGGGCGTAGATATTTACAATTGTTAG
>NW_027747857.1:0-14114 GCF_054177405.1 Leptonychotes weddellii | reverse complement strand
AGAGACTATGGATTCTGAGAAACAAACAGGGTTTTAGAGGGGAGCGGGGTGGGGGGATTGGTTAGCCCAGTGATGGGTATTAAGGAGGGCACATACTGCATGGAGCACTGGGTGTTATATGAAAACAATGGGTCATGGATCACCACATCAAAAACTAATGATGTAGTGTATGGTGACTAACATAATAAAATTTAAAAAAAATACTGTTTAAAATTTTTTTTTAAATTTTCCTCACAGTCTCACAGATAATTTTATTAGTGTTCCTTGTTTAAAAAAATCAGAAATAAATCAGAGTATCTTATAACTTACAATGTAATTTCTCTTGCATGTTTTTAACTGAAATCACCAGAGTTCCTTGAACATACTAAAGTATTGAAGTATTTTATAATATTTTTATATAAGCCCCTTTACATGATCACTTACAAATGGACTAAGCAAAATCACAAATCAACCAAATCTATTGTATGCCCAAGTGGACACATACCCTGTAAGACTTTCACCCTCATCTTCTGCTACACACAAATGATTCCTCAGTTACTTATGCAAGGAAGCTCACATAGTCTATCAATGTCAGGGCTGTATTTTAATTAACATAAATGCTTTACAATTAATCATTTTTCCCAGTAATTTGTTTTTTCATTAAAATAGCCATGCTCATTAATCGTAACTATAATCTATATTATTCTTAAAATATTTATCTATCTTCATATAAAATCTACCTTTCTTATCTTATTACTGACAATTATACTAAGGAAAATCTATGAGACAAACTTGAAACAGCTAGTTTCTTTAAATTTTGTCTCAGTATTAACAATGTCCTTGGGTCTATCCATCATTATAATGAATTTTGTCATAACATGATTAAGTGAAGAAGTAATTTGCACTGCTGTGAAAATGGCTTTGGTTATGAAGGTATCATGCTTCCATCTGGTTCCTTTAGCCAGAGTTTTGCTATTAGTAGCAAAGGAAACTAATATTCACAACGCTAAAAGGTATAGAGGGTCAGGTTGTCACAAAGCACCATTAAAATATTAAATGCTTACTGTCCAGTTTCTATTGGTTATTTTAGACACACTTTACAATTTGGAAACTATTTCTATATATTGCTCCTTGAGGAGACAAATTTGTTTTTGTTGTTTTTCTTCTTGTAGAAGAAACATAAACTGATATAGGCATTTATATTCCAATTATGCTTCTGCAGTTTGGATTTATGCATATGTGTGGGCATAAACAGAGACTTGGATAATATCAACTCTTTCGTTCACATATTGAGTACTCACTAAATGCTAGGAATTGCATTAATGCTGAGCAAAGTGCACATGGACGGAGCTTAGAACATAACAGGAAAGCTGTTTTAAGGTACCACAAAAAAATCTTAACAAATGAATACAAGTGCATTCACATCTTCTCAAAGAAAGAACTGCATGAACAAAGAGGAGGGAACTATTTTAGATGACCTCTTCAGCTAGGACTTCTATAACGCACTATCTCTTCTCTACTGAGGCTTGGAGAGCCACAATGAGGCAATACTACTACAGGAAAGAGACTATTAGAGTGAAGAAATAGCACTTGAAAAGGCCCTGGTTTGGAGAAAAAAAATTACATGTTCAAAGAATCTGAAAAGTATTAGATTATTTATTCTAAAAAGAGTAAAGCTGGATACTTCATTATTATGTATATTATGTAGAAAGTACTCTGTAAAACGGATATTGACTCACCTAACTGTTCTGTGCAATTGATTTAAGAGCAATATGAGGCAATGATCCACTGTAACCCAGATTGGGGGAAATGTCAAGAGAGTTATTCACGGATCCAAAGATTCTATTTTCAAGTTATGGCCAACAGAAGTCCTCTTCCCATGAATGTCATTTAATCACAAATCATTGCATCGATAGGGTATTATTTCAAATGCAGAAATGCTTTATACAAGTGTTGTGTATCTCACTGAAGAGTTTGCTTTCTTTTCACATCCCCCAAAATGAAGTCAGGCTTTGATAATGACTTCAAACACAAGGACATTCATGTGGAGAGGAAACAATACTTAGAAATGCTGAGAGTTCACTCAATAGCGTGCGTCATTCTTATGCTGTCTGCATACGTTATCTTGCCTGCAATATTGTTTACTAAATCGTTAAAATATTTTTAATAGCTGAGAAATAATTCCTGCTTTCTTTTCTCAGTAGAATGTAGAAGTTTTTCACTTTATGGGTTATAACAACAATTGAAAGCTTTTCAGTTAAAATACAAAGTGGTAAAATATATAATAAATCTGTGAGCAAAATTATGTTGCAGGATTTGTAATAATACCAATTACTTTTCTTCCAGCAGCCAGACTGGCCCTCTGGCTGACACATCTTTCCTCAGGAAGGTTTCTCAAAGCCCTCACTAGGAAGTACAGTGCCCCTCAGGATGTGTCACTCTCCCTTGCCTTTTACATCTTGTTTTCTAGCGATTCCTGCTCCCTGTGCTCTGCGTAGACTGGTCTCCTGGTTGTATTTGGACTCCAGCTGTGCTCCCACCTCAAGTCCTTCATCCTGTTGCCTCCGTGTACACAGTTCATGCCCCACACTTCCGTATGACTCATTCTCTCAACCTCCATGTTTACTCTCAAATGACATCTGCTCACAGAAGCGCTCCTTGAGCAGCCTCCACTCCCATATTACTACACCCGTGCCACATACTGTTTTTCTTATCCTGCCTTATTTTTCCCCATAATGCTTTTCACCTGACCTGTATGTATATTAATTTATTGTCTCTACTGTGCTCCATGAGAATAGGAATTGGGTATATTTCCCTGCTTTATCTCCAATGTCAAGAAAAATTTTGTGAATCTAAAAGATATCTAAAAGATAATTACATGTGTGTTAAATCAATTAATTTGGGACCTTATCTGGTGTTTCATTGGTCCATTTTAAGTAGTTTACAGTTAATTGATGGGAACATTTGAGTTTGATATTCACAAAAAAATCACAGATTAAAGGAAATTCTCCAGTTTTTAATTAATATTATTATTAGAGATTTCTTTTGAAATATGGATACAAATATATTGTTAGGTTTAATTCATATGATTTTGATTACTCTTTTAATTTATTTCATAAAAATTTAAGAAATCAGAGGACTGAATTCATCAATGAAGAGGAGTCAGAGCAGAGTTGTTGATTTAATAGACTAGTATTTGAGCAATGTAATGAGAGAAGAGCCACCACTCTTTCCCCTTCTTTTCCAGGTTTATTGGCTGGACTCTGGCCCAGCATTTGCTCGCTCAGTAAAAGAAGAAATGGAGGATGCCTTATAACCAGGGTCAAGAGTAAAAAATCCCTTCCCACCAACACTTGGAGTCTTACATGAAACTGGAGACAAACATCCCCCTTTTTCTTCTTTCATGTTTCATGTTACTTACTTTTACTAATATAATCCAGGTACCATATCTCCTAAATCTCATGTTTATCCTATGTATTAACCTCATAGGTCTAAAGAGCAAAGTATAAAATTCAAGTTGTTTAATAATATTCATTTGTCATAAGAACCAACAATTGGATGAACAGTCCACAACACAGTAGAGTAGATAACACAGAGAAAACTCTTGGACAGCAAGCTCCAGGGCTGTAATCAAAGAGGACATCCTCCAACAGCCCACAGGGACTATGATTCCAGACCATTTCCTATGGAAAAAGATTCAGAAGGAGTAAATAAGAAGGCAAGCTGCTAAAACCACTGGACAACAGACACAATGAAACTGTAGAACAATAACTGTGGCCTTAGAACCAGGCAGAGGCTGAGTTATTGGGACCATGTTTTCTGTCTCCAGTAATATGCCAGATATCAGCTGGGCCACCATGATTTTGCCAGTAAAATGGACATAATGTAAGAATCTGGAGGGGTGTAGTGAAGATGAAATAGGTTGAAATAAGATTAAATGCCATGTAATCGGTGGATACTGCCTGTTTCTTATCCTTATTTTGTGTCTAAACACATAGTAGGATCTTAGTTAATACTTGGGAAATAAGTGCCATCATTTCAAATATATTCACTGAACCTCACTGTGACATCTTTTTTCTTTTTATAATCTACACACAATTTAGCAACATACACAGCCCGTATTGTGCAATTAGTTACATTTTCTGGCTTCATACATTTTATAAATGTGATTGCCACCATTCCACCCACCACTACCACCACTGGGTTCCTTAGTGTTATTCTTATCATCTTGTTAATAAGAGAATATAGTGGACGAGCAAGAGGGAGTTTAAAAGGGCATTTTTTTTTTTTTTCCAAAGGAAGAGAGGCTGGAGGAGGTGGATTTAAATAAAATTGACTCATATGCATGCCCTTGTGTTTTGTTTAATAATCCTTTGACATATGACTTATATGAAACAAAATTACTCATGCTGTACTAAAATGTGTTTACAGCTATGAAGGGAGCAAATGTGTCTGGAAGTAGTGTAATAATTTTAGAAGTGAAGGGAGTTAATGACTAAAGAACATGGTTGGTTTTCTTTGTATCATAAGGAAATTTCAGGGCCCTTAAAAAAATGTGACTGACCGTTTGAGCCATTTAAAATCACATGGACTTTTAGATTAAAAAAATATAGAAGGAATAAGATATATTGGGGCAAATTTTTATTGGTTACTTGGTATGATAATAATCCATTAAACATAATTTAGAAATAAGTGTTTTCACTGTATGACCACAGTTCTTTTCCTTCAGTGTAGATATAGGCAGTTACAGGATAGTTATCTTTAGTAAAACTAGTCCCTGATGAGCATTTCGCACATACACAATAATATTGAAAAACCACTGAATAGCATTTGATGTAAAGTAACTCTAGTTTTGCAGGTGCGAAATAAAAGAGAAAAATAAATGTTGATACCAGGGAAAGCTATATCATGATGCTTATGTAAAAATATTAACTTTTTCTAACACACACATCTGAAAATATATGCCATGCCATGTGTTGAAGCCTGCTTTAGGTGTTTTTTTTTTTTTTTTTAAAGATTTTATTTATTTATTTAAGAGAGAGAATGAGAGAGAGAGAGCATGAGAGTGGGGAGGGTCAGAGGGAGAAGCAGACTCCCTGCTGAGCAGGGAGCCCGATGTGGGACTCGATCCCAGGACTCCAGGATCATGACCTGAGCCGAAGGCAGTCGCTTAACCAACTGAGCCACCCAGGCGCCCGAAGCCTGCTTTAGGTTAATGCCCCTCCCAACCCATACATAAAAAGAAAAATGTATAATTTTATTTTTTTGAATTTATAGTTCTATCAATAAGGAAATCTAATGGAATATTTTAATTCTCAGTTATGCGAAATTAGTAGTTTTAATGAAAAATTTGTTTGAACATATATAGTGGATTTCAGAAAACTGCATCCAGATTTTATAGAATGAGATTTCCTGGTTTTACTACTTTTTGTGACGTGAGAGCTATGGACAGCTGTTGTGACACACTCTGCAACTCCAGGCTTCTAATTTCATTCCCTCCCTCAGAACTAGAGGTGAGTGAATCTCATAAGATAATTCTAAGTTTTAATTTAAATTTCCTTTCTATTTTATTTGTCTCACTCTAATTTATAAAAGCAAGTCAACAGGATATTCTACATAGAAAACCTCAAAGACTCCACCAAAAAATTGCTAGAACTGATACACAAATTCAGTAAAAGTCACAGGTTACAAAATCAATATATAGAAACCTGTTGCATTTCTATACAGCAATAATGAAGCAGCAGAAAGAAATCAAGGAATCGAACCCATTTACAACTGCACCAAAAACCATAATATACTTAGGAATAAATCTAACCAAAGAAGTAAAAGATCTCTACCCTGAAAACCACAGAACACTTATGAAAGAAATTGAAGATGACACAAAGAAAGGGGAAAACATTCCATGCTCATGGACTAGAAGACCAAATATTGTTAAAATGTCTATACTACCCAAAGCAATCTACAGATTTAATGCAATCCCTCTCAAAATAACACCAGCATTTTTCCCAGAGCTAGAACAAACAATTCTAAAATTTGTACAGAATCACAAAAGCCTCCCAAATAAACAAAGCAATCCTGGAAAAGAAAAGCAAAGAGGGAGGCAGTAAATTCCGGACTTCCAGCTCTATTACAAAGCTGTCATCATCAAGACAGTACGGTACTGGCACAAAAACAGACACATAGATCAATGGACCAGAATAGAAAACCCAGAAATCACTCAACTCTATGGTCAACCAATCTTTAACAAAGCAGGAAAGAATATCTAATGGAAAAAAAGTCTCTTCAACAAATGTTGAGAAAATTGGACAGCCACATGCAGAAGAATGAACCTGGACCACTTTCTTATACCATGTACAAAAATAAACTCAAAATGGATGAGAGACTAAATGTGAGACAGGAAACCATCAAAATCCTAGAGGAGAACACAGGCAGCAACCTCTTTGACATCAGTTGTAGCAACTTCTTACTAGACAATCGCTGGAAACAAGGGAAACAAAAGCAAAAATGAACTACTGGGACTTCATTAAGATAAAAAGCTTCTGCACAGGGCGCCTGGGTGGCTCAGTTGGTTAAGCGACTGCCTTCGGCCCAGGTCATGATCCTGGAGCCCCGGGATCGAGTCCCGCATCGGGCTCCCTGCTCGGCAGGGAGTCTGCTTCTCCCTCTGACCCTCCCCCCTCTCATGTGCTCTCTCTCATTCTCTCTCTCTCAAATAAATAATCTTTAAAAAAAAAAAAAGCTTCTGCACAGTGAAGGAAACAATCAACAAAACTAAGAGAGAGTCTCTGGAATGGGAGAAAATATTTGCAAATGACATATCTAATAAAGGGTTAGTATCCAAAATCTATAAAGAACTTATCAAACTCAACATCCAAAAAAGAAATAATCCAGTTAAGAAATGGAGAAAAGACATGAATTGACATTTTCCACAGAAGACATACAGATGGCTAACAGACACATGAAAAAGATGTTCAATATCAATCATCATTAGGGAAATACAAACCAAAACTACAATGAGATATCCCCTCACATGTCAGATGGCTATAATTAACAACTCAGGAAACAACAGATGTTGGTGAGGATGTAGAGATAGGGGAACCCTCTTATATGGTTGGTGGGAATGGAAACTTTGGTGCAGCCCCTCTGGAAAATAGTATGGCGGTTCCTCAAAAAGTTAAAAATAGAACTAACCTGGGGCACCTGGGTGACTCAATCGGTTAAGCGTCTGCTTTCGGCTCAGATCATGATCTCAGGGTCCTGGGATCAAGCCCCGCATCTGGCTCTCTGCTCAGTGGGGAGCCTGCTTCTTCCCTCTCACTCTCCCTCTCCCTCTGTGCTCTCTCTCTCTCAAATAAATAAATAAAATCTTTAAAAAAAATTAGAACTAACCTATTATCCAGCAATTACACTACTAGGTATTTACCTAAAGGATACAAAAATACTGATTTGAAGGAATACATGCACCCTGATGTTTATAGCAGCATTATCAAAAATAGCCAAATTCTGGAAAGAACCCAAATGTCCATCAACTGATGAATGGATAAAGAAGAAGTGGTACACACACACACAATGGAATATTACTCAGCCATAAAAAGAATGAAATCTTGCTATTTGCAATGACGTGGATGGAGCTAGAGTATATTATACTAATTGAAATAAGTCCATCAGAGAAAGACAAATACCTTATGATCTCATTCATATTTGGAATGAGAAACAAACAAAACAGATGAAACAAAACAGATGAATATGGGGGGAAAAAAGAGAGGCAAACCATAAAAGAGACTCTTAACTATTTAGAACAAACTGACGGTTGCTGGAGGGGAGGTGGGCTGGAGGATGGGTTAAATGGGTGATGGGTATTAAGGAGGGCACTTGTTGTGATGAGCACTGGGTGTTGTATGTAAGTGATGAATCACTAAATTCTATACCTGAAACTAATATTACACTGTATGTTAACTAACTGGAATTTAAATAAAAACTTAAAATGAAAAATGAATAAATAAAATGCTGCTTTTCACACACACACACAAAGCAAATCAATAATCATCTAAGTACTTAAAAAACAAAATGGCTGGCATTAATGTCTGAACAAAATAACTTGCATTACTGTCTGCATATAATTGACAAATATGAGTCTACAAACTTTTAATATTGTTTTATGTAGTTGACAGATTTTTTTCTATTGAACAGTGGTTAAAATAATTGATTATCATATTTCATATATATGCACACATACATGAAGGACTTAAGAGTTATTCTTTCCAAGCCTTCTTTATGTAAATGGTAAACCTTATTCCGTAAATGTTATCTCTATACAATTTGTATCTCTATCCAATTGCTCGAAGACAAAAAATATAAACAAGAAAGTAGACATCTTAAATCCTCAAATTCTCTCCTCTTCCACAGTTGATCCCATTAGTCTGCCCTATGATTTCTACCCACAAACTAAGTTGCAAATCCTTTCACTTTTCTCTAGCTCAGTTGTAAACCTACCAGTCCAAGCTGGCTCCAGTGCTTCTCTGCTCTAAATATGCAATATCTTCCATACTAGACTTCCTACTTACACTTTTTCTCTACACAGAAGATAACATGGGGTGCCTGGGTGGCTCAGTCGGTTAAGCATCTGCCTTCAGCTCAGGTCATGATCCTGGGGTCCTGGGATCAAGTCCCACATCGGGCTCCCTGCTCAGTGAGGAGTCTGCTTCTCCCTCTGCCCCTTCCCCCTGCTCGTGTTCTCTCTCTGTCTAATAAATAAATAAAATCTTTAAAAAAAAAAAGATAACATGATCAGTACAGGAATAAAGAGCTCATTTAAGGCCCCTAGACATTGCTGTCAACACAGCAATGTTTTGATCAAGAAGTGAACAAATATAACAGAAGCCATCAAAAAGCCAATTATGGCAACATGGAGAAATGGAAATAGTTTGGGTTCTTGAGATTACTGTTAAGTCTTAGAATAAAGCAACTCTAGAATTACTATATGCTTCCACTTCTATGGAAGGTGTACAATTTTTTTTTCCATTTAAGGCATTTACTGGCAACAACGTTCTTGCTGTTCTAAGCATTACAGAAGGCATTCTATTAGCTCTTTAAAAGAATAGATCTTATAGTTTTGTATTGCTTAATAAACATTTATTGAGCTCCTACTATGTGCCAAGAACTTTTAATTGCTGGGGATACAGTGGAGAACAAAGCAAAACAGAAAACCTTGTTCTCATGGAGTTTACTTTCTAATGGGATGTATATGCAAACATAATAAATAATTAAAATATATTGCATAGGGAAAAGTAACAAAGAGGAAAAAACAATTAAGTGAGGAACGGCATAGGAAATGTTGAATGTTTGGAGTTTTGGATAGAGTACCAAGAAAAAAACTCACTAAGAAGCTTATTTTTAAAATAAATGCCTAAAGGAAATGAATGTAGGTTAAAAGCAAGAGAAGTGCAACTTTGAACATTTAAATCAGGAGCATGCCTGACAAAGTTCCAGGAACCACAAGGGGGCCATTAATGTTGGAGCTGAGATGAAAAAGAGTAAAGCCATAAGGTAAGGAGGAGACAGATTCATATATTGCCCTACAAACCATACTAAGGACTTTGGCCTTTACTTTTGAGTGTGCTGGGAAACAAATGAAAGTTGTTCATTAGAATACTGGTATGATCTCACTTGTGTTTTAACAGGAACACTAGATACACCTTCATGAATGGCTAGGGGTAAATGAGCAGGGGACAGTGAGAAAGAAGTGGGCTAGTTAAGAGCTACTGTAATAATCTGAGACACACACACATCTTGATGAGGATGTTTCAATAAGGCTGGCAAGAAGTGATCAAATTCTAAATAAACTTTAAAAGTGTAGCCAACAAGTATTGGCATCCTATTAAAGTTTATACATAGTTTTTAGATAACACACTTCCTAGGCAAGGACACTAATTATGAATCCACCTATTTTTTTGTTATCTCTTTCCTCTTGATTACATCACTCTAAACTACAGACTTATAGTGAGGCTTTCATGAGAGGTATGATCCTACTCCCCACCTCCCTTCTTTAACTAACAGATATGATCAAATTTCTATGAAAAGAGAAGACAACAATCAAAGGGCAAAGGCCTTCTTAAAGGGCAACCAACCTTAATGATCTTCTTTAAGCCTACAGTGTGCTAAACTCAGCAAGAATCCCACAGAATTTGGTTCACCAATACATTTACTTGCTAACAATCAAGCCCTCCTCTCATTTATTTACTTTTTAACCCATTTTTTTTTTTTAAGATTTTATTTATTTACTTGAGACAGAGAGAATGAGAGAGACAGAGAGCACATGAGGGGGGGAGGGTCAGAGGGAGAAGCAGGCTCCCCGCCGAGCAGGGAGCCCGATGCGGGACTCAATCCCGGGACTCCAGGATCATGACCTGAGCCGAAGAAGGCAGTCGCTTAACCAACTGAGCCACCCAGGTGCCCTTAACCCATTCTATCTTAAGACATTCTTTCTGGTCTCCTCCAGTCTTCCATTGCAAAAAAAGTCTCATTATTAAATACATAAAGCTTAGAGTAGAATATTAGTTGTATTTCCTAAAAGAGTTCTAAGTTAAAAATTTCAACAATATCATTCAATATGGTGATTTTTACTAGGAAAAAAAGGTTCCTATTTTTTTTATGAAAGAATAAGACTCCACCCATGCAATTTCTCAGTTAGAATAAATCTTTATCTTGGACTTTGGCAAGAGTGTTTTTTAATTGTAAAAAATATATATGATGATTTAAAATATATGATATGATTCTTTAAATTATTTAAAATGCAAATTCTCCAGAGCCTCAACATCAGACATTCTAATTAACAGGTATTAAAATTTAACTGGAACTCCAGGTAATATTTAATTGCATAAAGAACCATATATTTAGATTAAAAATATTTTTGCCTCCATATTTCCTCAAAGGAAATAGTAACCTCCCAAGACACAGATCATAAAGTGAAAGTTGGCTTTAACCCTGAATCAGTGGTTTTCCTTAGTCTCTATTCTCTTGAGTAAATAAGTGAGACTTTACCTACAAAAATAAAATTAAAACAGAAAGGACAAAACCTGATACCTGTATGACCCTCTCCCAGAGTTGATTTCTTGAAAAGATCACGAAAACCAACAAACCCTTGCCCAGACTAAATAAGAAAAGAAAGAAGGCTAAAATATTTAAAATTAGAAATGAAAGTGGAAACATTACAACTGATGTCATAAAAAGAATTATGAAACTACTATGAACAATTACACATGAATAATTGGATAATCTAGAAGAAATGGATAAGCTCCTAGAAACATACATCCCACCAAAGCTGAATCATAAAGAAATTTTAAAAAATCTTAATAGACCTATAACTAGGGAGGCTATTGAAGCAGTAATTAAAAATCTCTCAATAAAAACCCAGGACCACATGGTTTCACTGAAGAATTCTACCAAATACTTTAGAAGAATTAACATCAATCCTTCCCAAACTTCCAAAAACTGGAGAAGAAGAGATACTTCCAAATTTATTCTATGAGGCCATCATTAACCTATACCAAATCAGACAAAGACACAACAAGCAAACTGCAGACCAATATTCCTGATGAATACTGACACAAAAGTCCTCAACAAAATTCTAGCAAACTGAGTTCAATAACAAATTTGAAGAATCACAGATCATGATTGGGTGGGATTTATACTTTCAATGCAAGGATGGTTCAACATATGAAAATTAATATAACACACCACAGTAACAAAGGACAAAAAACACATGATCATCTCAATAGATTCAGAAAAAGCAATTTACAAAATTCAACATCCTTTGTTTATAAAAATATTCAACAAACTAGAAATCAAAGGAAACTACCTAAATATAATAAAAATTAGGTATATAAAATCCACAGCAAATATCACACTCATTGGAGAAAGACTGAAAGCTTTTCCTTTAATATCAGGAACAAGAGGAGGATGTTATACTATTTATTAGTACTACAAGATCTAGCCATCGTAATCAAAAAAGAAAAAATAAAATAAAATGCATACAACTTACAAATAAAGAATTTAACTTCTCTGTTCAGAGGACGTGGTCATATATATATAGAACACCTTAAAGATTCCACAAAAACATTCTTAAAATCAATAAATAAAATCAGCAAAGTTGCATCAACACTCGGAAATCAGTTTCATTCCTATACACTTATAATTACTAATCTTATTAGGGAGCTAAACAAACAATCCCATTTACTGTAACAATAGAAAAGATGAAATACTTAGGAATAAACTTAACCAAGGAGGTAAAAGACTTGTAGACTGAAAGCTGGAAATACTGCTAAAAGAAATCAAAGAAGACACAAATAAACAGAAAGACATCACAAGCTCACAGATTGGAAGACAGTATTGTTAAAATATTCATACTACCCAAAGCAATCTATAGATTCAACTCAATCCCTATCAAAATTCCAATGGCATTTTTTGCAGAAATATTTTTAAAAATACCAAAATTAGTATGGAATAAACAACAACAAAAAAATCTTGAGCAAGAACAAAGATGGAGGCCTCATATTCCCAGATTTAAAAACATACAACAAAGCAAGAATAATTAAGATGATGTGGTACTGGAAGAAGGATGGATTTATAAAGCAATGGAAAATAGCTCAGAAATAAATTATCTCATATATGACTAGATGATTTCCAGCAAGGGCAAGAGGACTACACAATGGAGAAAAGACAATCTTGTTAACAAATGGTGCTGGTCAAACTGTATATCCACATGCAAAAGAATCAAGTTGGACCCTTACACCATTTACAAAAATACTTCAAGTTGGATTAAAGATTTAAATATAAGACTGAATCTGTTAATCCTAGAAGAAAATGGGAACACATCATGCCATTGGTCTTGGCAACGATTTCTGGGACAGGACACCAAAAGCACAGGCTACAAAACAGACAGACGGGACTACACCAAACTTAAAAACTTCTGTACATATAAAGAAGCAATAAACAGAGTGAAAACATCACGTACAGAATAGGAGAAAGTAACTGCAAACGATATATACATGACAGGGTTAATTCCAGATTATATTAGGTACTTCTAAAATTCAACAACAAAACAACATGTTTTTAAAAATGGGTAGAATTTTTCAGGTTTTCAACATAGAGTATCATGTGGTCTGCAAACAGTGAAAGACCACCTTCTTTGCTGATTTGGGTGCCTTTTATTTCTTTTTGTCATCTGATTGCTGACACTAGGCATTCCAGTCCTATGTTAAATAACAGTGGTGAGAGTGGACATCCCTGTCTTGTTCCTGACTATAGAGGAAAAGCTCTCAGCTTTTCCCTACTGTGGATAATATTAGCTGTGGGTCTTTCATATATGGACCGGCCATCCCACCCTGAACATGCCCAATCTTGTCTGATCTTGGAAGCTAAGCAGGGTTGGGCCTGGTTAGTACTTGGAAGGGTGGCCTTTATAATGTTGAGATATGTTCCCTCTCTCTTACTTATTAAGAATGGATGCTGTATTATGTCAAATGCTTTTTCTGCATCTACTGAGAGGATCATATGGTTTTTACCCGTTCTTTTATTAAGAAGATGGAAGATATGTGTGTGTATATATATATATATATATACACATACACACATATATATTATATATATGACTATATATAATATATATAATAGAATATTACCCAGCCATCAAAAAAGAATGAAAACTTGCCTTTTTTTTTTTTAATTTTATTATGTTAGTCATCATACAATACATCATTAGTTTTTGATGTGGTGATCCACGATCCATTGTTTTCATCTAACACCCAGTGCTCCATGCAGTATGTGCCCTCCTTAATACCCATCACCGGGCTAACCAATCCCCCTACTCACTCCCCTTTAAAACCCTGTTTGTTTCTCAGAGTCCATAGTCTCTCATGGTTCATCTCTCCCTCCGATTTCCCCCCCTTCATTTTTTGCTTCCTTCTCCTAATGTCCTCCATGCTATTCCTTATGTTCCACAAATAAGTGAAACCATATGATAATTGACTTTCTCTGCTTGACTTATTTCACTTAGCAGAATCTCCTCCAGTCCCATCCATGTTGATGTAAAAGTTGGGTATTCATCCTTTCTGATGGCTGAGTAATATTCCATTGTA
>NW_027747856.1:0-304 GCF_054177405.1 Leptonychotes weddellii | reverse complement strand
TGACATTCAAGTCTTAATCTATTTTGAGTTAATTTTTGGATATGGTGTAAGATAGTGGTCCAGTTTTATTTTTATTTTTGCGTGTGGCTGTCCAATTTTCCCAACGCCATTCATCAAAGAGACTGTCCTTTCCCCACTGTGTATTTTTGCCTTTTAATGGTGTCTTTTAATGATCAGAAGTTTCTCATTTTGATGAAATGTAATTTATCAGTTTTTTTATTTTGTAATTTTTTTGGGCGGGCTTAAAAACTTTTCCTACTCCAAGTTATAGAGATATTCTTTCCTCCAGTTGTATTATGGTTTT
>NW_027747855.1:0-304 GCF_054177405.1 Leptonychotes weddellii | reverse complement strand
TGTGGTGGTTTTTGGTGAACATAAGTTATTAACTGAAATAACTTAAAATATATTAATGTTTTATGTTATGTTTAATACTTTTTTGTGTCTCAATACTTTCCTACGCCAAGATAAAATATGTTATCTTATATATTCTTCTACAAGTTTTTGTTTTTCACATTTGAGACTCTAATTCATTTAGAATTGACTTTTGTTGGGGCGCCTGGGTGGCTTAGTTGGTTAAGCAACTGCCTTCGGCTCAGGTCATGATCCTGGAGTCCCGGGATCGAGTCCCACATCAGGCTCCCTGCTCAGCAGGGAGTCT
>NW_027747854.1:0-304 GCF_054177405.1 Leptonychotes weddellii | reverse complement strand
TCATGGCCTGAGCCGAAGGCAGATGCTTAACCAACTGAGTCACCCAGGGGCCCTGGAGGGGGTAAATCTTGAAGCACAAAGTCCACAGATGGGTGTGTGCTCTGTCCACAGCCAGGTCCTTTGTTCTATGGCGATGGCAGAAATCTACCTTGAGGATTTCTCTTCCAGGATCACTCCCCCTGTTCAACATACATGTTTCAAGGCAAACAATAAGAGCACAGGTTTGGGAGTGATCCCCAAGTCTGAGTCTCAGTTCACAGTGGTATTAGTCATGCAGGGAGAGGAGGAACTGATGACGGGTGAG
>NW_027747853.1:0-304 GCF_054177405.1 Leptonychotes weddellii | reverse complement strand
TAGCGAGAGAGGGAACCCAAACAGGGAGAGGGAGAAGCAGGCTTCCCGCCAAGCAGGGAGCCTAATGTGGGTCTCGATCCCAGGACCCTGGGATCATGACCTGAGCGGAAGGCAGACACTTAACAACTGAACAACTCCGGCACCCCCCAACGTATTTTTTTAGAGGGACATAATTCAATGAAGAACAGAGTCAGCAGTTCCTCTTTTCTTTATAAATATTAAAGATATTAACTATCAGTAATAGTTTCACAAATATATTTTCCAGGCTTGTATGATTTTTTAATTCTCTTTGTGTTCGGCAATT
>NW_027747852.1:0-304 GCF_054177405.1 Leptonychotes weddellii | reverse complement strand
CAGTTGGGGGCTATGACAGGATTACTGACATGGCCAGGGGTTCCTGTATAGTCAGTCACTGCCGCCTGGGAGGGGGAGCTGGGGAAGGTGGTGCTGCTGGGGAGTGGGGGTGGTCTAGAAAAATTCCCTGTCTTGGCCTCACCATCCAGTGCTGTCCCTAGTTATGCCTCCAGTTTGGGAATAGAGACGCGGAGAGGAAGGGAGGAGGTGTGTGTGCACGGGTGTGTACGCGTGCATGTGTGCGTGGAAGGGATGGCAGTGAGGGCAGGGGGAAGACTGCATCGGATACCCTAAGGGATCCGGT
>NW_027747851.1:0-304 GCF_054177405.1 Leptonychotes weddellii | reverse complement strand
TGTTCTCACATGTTTTTTACTTTTGGTCTGTTGGCTCATGTTCAGCAGAGGTTTATCTAGGAGAATTTCTATGGGCCTGGATGGAGTGTGCCTCCCTCTGGAGCATGTTTGGGTTTCTTGTGCTAGGATCTTCAGGCCTATGGCCAAAGTAGGGTCACCAGCATCTTGACCCTTTAGCATGAATCCAACTCCAAACTGATGCGGAGTCAGACCAGCTATGGATTCTCAGGGTAGACTTGTTTTCTTCATTCATAACATGAGCCAAGGCAGTTTGCTTCTCCCTTTGTGTGTGTGGATCTTGTTG
>NW_027747850.1:0-304 GCF_054177405.1 Leptonychotes weddellii | reverse complement strand
GGCTACTTGTCCACTGTCACACAAATACACGAAGGTACCAAGCTCCTGCTACTGAGGAAGCCATGGGAAAACCCCTCACGAGGTAGGGCCTCCCAGACGCAAGCGAGCCCGGCAGGCATGCTGGGCGCTGGGAGGAGGGCAGCGTTTGCAAGTGACGAGATGCAGAGAGAGGACCGCCGCTCCCCGGGGACCGAGGTGCACGAGGGAGGGACTTGGAACGATGAAGTGTCTTTTCGAAAGGCTGTCGGGGGCAGGGGTCAGCAGGGTGAGCTGGGTTTCAGCTGGGGCGAGGAGGGAAGGTCAG
>NW_027747849.1:0-304 GCF_054177405.1 Leptonychotes weddellii | reverse complement strand
AGGTGCACCACAATAACTAGCTGTACTATGACTTAGACAACCCCTCCTTTAAAAAAAATTTTAAGAAATTCCTAATCACTGGGCACAGCATTAAATGATTCCCATATGGTCCACGGGGTCTTGCGTAGTCTGCGCTCTGCCTGTCATTTCAGCCTCAGAAGACTCGAGATGCGAGCTGCTCTCCCAGCAGACCGGGTTCCGACTCCTGAGCGAGGTGCCCTCCCATGGGGATGTTCTCATTTCTGCCCCGAGTGTGGCGGCCCCCCCATCACACATCCGGCACACACTTGACCCGCTAATTTCT
>NW_027747848.1:0-304 GCF_054177405.1 Leptonychotes weddellii | reverse complement strand
TACAGTTTGTTTAGTATAGTTAGTTTCCAAAAGGTATAATAAGAAACAGCAAAATCTCATTAGTAGAAACAAATCAGCCTGATCGGCCTGTATACCTTTTTGGTCCTTCTCATTTTCTCAAAGGCACCACAGGAAAGGTGAAGATAACTGCTGGTAACAACCAGTGTGTGTGTGTGTGTGTGTGTGTGTGTGTGTGTGTTTTGGAGAGGGGTGTTGCACATTCATGTTTGGGGCGAACCGATCATCTCTGGAGCTCATCCTGGTTAGAATAGACCCGTGGCAGAAAGAGAGGCACTGGGCATTA
>NW_027747847.1:0-304 GCF_054177405.1 Leptonychotes weddellii | reverse complement strand
CTGGGTATTCTGGAAAGAAGCTCAAAGACTAACAAGATAGGCTACTAACATAGAGATATGGGCACAAGAATAAAAAATGGGAAGCCATTCCAAGTGGATTCAACCTAGAGGTTGACTACAAGGCACAGTGGCAGAGCCCAGCTTCTAATACTGAGGTAGAAGGTTAAAGTGAGCTAAGCCATAGGCTGACCTGAAGTGGATTTGCCTGAGAGACTTACCTAGACTCCTTAAATTTTCCTTGATTTGTTCCAGAACCCTGACTGGAGATTCAGGTAGGGGCTAAGTGGCCCTAGCTGTAGGGAAT
>NW_027747846.1:0-4475 GCF_054177405.1 Leptonychotes weddellii | reverse complement strand
TGGCCCCGGGACGCCCCTAACCCCCCTCCTCCAGAGCCGGGCTCCTGCTCCATCCCGCACCTGCTCCAGCCCTGGCATCCCGCGCTGTCCTGCGGCGCCCCCGTGTGGCCGCTGGCGGGCACCGCAGCCCCGTGATGGGGGATGGATTGCCGCTGTTTTAACTGTTTCCGTTTAAAACCCAACAAACTCCACCCATCATCAGCATCATTAACATTAGTCTTTATGAGTAGCTAAATTTCATTAAATCATTATTAATTAATTCATTAAGAATTAAGTTTCATCAGGGGCGCCCCGTGGCTCCGTTGGCTGAATGTCTGACTCTTGGTTTCAGCTCAGGTGGTGATCTCAGGGTCATGAGATCTAGCCCCATGTCAGCTCCCTGCTCGGTGGGGAGTCTGCCTGGGATTCTCCCTCTGCCCCTCCCCCCATGCTCGCTCTCTCAAATAAATAAATAAAATCCTTTTTTTTTTAAAGATTTTATTTATTTATTTGACAGAGAGACACAGCGAGAGAGGGAACACAAGCAGGGGGAGTGGGAGAGGGAGAAGCAGGCTTCCCGCGAGCAGGGAGCCGGATGCGGGGCTCGATCCCAGGACCCTGGGATCCTGACCTGAGCCGAAAGCAGACGCTTAACGACTGAGCCACCCAGGCGCCCCAATAAATAAAATCTTAACAGAAAAGAATTAAGTTTCATTAATAAAACTGAGAGCGGATGCTGTCTATGCACCTGCTTGGGGGCAGACCCATATGTAAGCATATCAGGTATTTTGAGTGCCATGCTCACCTTCATAATCATGGGAAACTTCGGGCTCAGACACCAGTTAAGACGCCAAGGGCAAGCCTGGGACTCAAATCTAGGACAGCCCACACCTGAGCCCACACCTGAGCCCTCACCTGAACCCACACCTGAGCCCACACCTGAACCCACACCTGAGCCCACACCTGAGCCCACACCTGAGCCCACACCTGAGCCCTCACCTGAACCCACACCTGAGCCCACACCTGAGCCCACACCTGAGCCCTCACCTGAGCCCACACCTGAGCCTCTACTTGAGTCTGCATCTGATTCCACACCTGTCTCTTATACAGCCTGAATGACCAGGTAGGGCCTAATTCAGTGTGATGTAGCAATAACTATTTTTGGGAACTCAATTGATAATGGAGACACGGGATGTCTAAAACATCTCAAAGAGAACCAAAGGCGGACACATTTTAATGCAATTACTATTAGTTCAGCCAAAGTTGGGGACCTCAAAACGTGAATAGTTTCCTGATTTTTGCTAAATGTTCTGGTGAAAGAATGAATCACACTTACTGCGCCCTCGGCAGTGGGCACAGTGACATGAGCGTCTCAAGCTGGGGGGAAGAAACAAGGGCCCTGTCTGTGTTGAGGGAGGACTTCAAGGAGGCCATCTGCAGGGCAGGGGTGAGGGGGCTCCACCAAAGGGACCCTGATTAGCCGGGGACCCAGAACAGTCATGCCCCCCCGGGGACGTGGGTGGAGCCCAGAACCCTTGCCCTGTCACGTGGCTGGATCCTGCAGGTACCACCTGCCCTCGCCCGAGCCCTGAAGCAGGGATCCCACTCTGCAAGCAGCACCCGCTGCATTTCTGGCTTTGAGCTGCCCCACCTGATTTCTATCATCCTTTCTCTGAGTTGAAAAGTCAGAGGACAATTTGTTGACTTTGATTAGAAAACACATCTATCCTATGGTCCAGCTGTTCTCATCAGCAAGTGTAGGCTGATGTGACTTCCCAGGAAATTCTAGAATTTACCACTGTAATCCCAAAGGGGCTGGGTGAGTGTGGGGGGCAGGCAGATCTTCCAGTCCTTCACTGGTCAGGGCGGGGCAAGACTCCAAGCACCAGGGAGGGGGTGGGCTTGCCTCCAGGCAGAGCTGCTGGGGTGCTCACAAGAACCACGTACTTAATGCTGCTCGGGGTCTGAACCGTTCCCTCCGTTTTTATTAGGAGAGTAATATGAACAATCTAACCCCCAGAAATGGAGGGTTCGGGAACTGTGTCTGCCCTCTGCTTCTGGATGTCACTGGGGCATCTGCTGTGTATCTCCCTAGAGTTTCTACTCTACGCTATCCTGGGATCATGACAAAATGGGATTTTGTGTGGTCTTTAAATGTCAAAATAATTCTTTACAGAACATGACTCTCGAACAGCTGAGTCCGCTCCCGCTTCAGCTCTGCCACCAGCTCTGGCCGGCAGTTACTTGAGCCTGTGTGGGATTTTTGACTTTCCCCCGTGACGGCCCGGGGCCCACGTGGCTGTGCCTGGCAGCAGGGAAAGGACAGAAGGATGACGTTATGCTTCTTTCAAACCCAAGAAGAACATCATGAAAGTGACACCTCTAAGTGTATTATAGAAAAGAGGACAGCAGAGACGCAGCTGAAGGGAATTAGAACGACGACCCCTCAGGGGTGTGCAGAGCCCATTCATCCTCCCCATCCACGTCTTCTGTGCAGCTCGGGGATGTGGGGAAGCACAGGGTGGAGCACCAGCCCCTCGATGCCTGATTCCCTTCTGAAGAGCCCGCCAGGAGCCCACTTGGGGTGCTGAGATGTTAACCCCGGGGCAGTGGGGCCCCGGGGTGGCAGCAGTGGGGACGGCCATGTGCGGCTCCAACGAGTAGGGCTCCTTTCCTTCCTGGGTGTGTGGGGGAGTGGGTGCTGCCTTCCTCCAGGCTCCCCAAAGGTGGCCTCCCTCCTGCAAGGAGGGGTTGGCTGGAGCTTGGCCATGTGACCCCGACCAGATAGCAGGGCTCAGTAGGGCGCCCAGGCAGGCTGCTGTCCCCCACCGGGTTCCAGGTGGGCCGGAAACCCAGCCCAAGGCCACAGCCACGTCTTGCTGAGAGGCTGAGGGCAGGACAGGCTGCAGGGCGGGCGGCTGGAGCCAGGGAGCCACGAGGACCAGCACCCGTGTGAGGAGCTGCAGCTGGGCTACGTTTCCTCTGTGCTTTGGCTGTGTGGCCTGTTTGTGCACAAGGTCCCGGCTGGTCTGTGGGTATCAGAGGCGGGGATATGTGACCACAGCAGTGCTGGTTGCAGGCCCTGACCCCGTGACCCAGCCTGCGTGCAGCCGTGAACACCTCAGTGAGGACCCCAGCTGAACTCCCAAACCGTCAGCAGGGCAAAGGCACCCCTCCAGGTGCCCAGTGCCCAGTGCCCCTTCTGGATGGAGGGGAAGCGTTCCACGTACAACCACACCCGTGGTCATGGGACAGGCCCTGGCTCCATCTTTCCCCTCTAGTTCTGCCCATTTTACCTTATATATTTTGAGACTCTGTTATCAGGTTTATAAGTATTTAGGATTTTTATGTCTACCTGACGTATTGATTCTTTCGCCCTCTGTTCCTCTGGTAAGGCCACTTGGCCCCACACTATTCCACAGCAGCTTTCTTATGCTGGGGTCTGCATACTGTATCTTTGTCTCTTCTTCAAACATTTAACCTATCTGTGTCCTTATGTTTTTTTTTTTAACTTTCTTCTTTTTTTTTTTTTTCCCAAAGATTTTATGTATTTGTTTGAGAGAGAGAGAGAGAGCACAAACAGGGGGAGTGGTAGGCAGAGGCAGAGGGAGAAGCAGACTCCCTGGTGAGCAAGGAGCCTGACGTGGGGCTCAATCCCAGGACCCTGAGATCATGACCTGAGCCGAAGGCAGATGGTTAACTGACTGAGTCACCCAGGCGCTCAGCTTTCTTCTTCTTCTTCTTCTTTTTTTTTTTTAAAGATTTTATTTATTTATTTGAGAGAGAGAGAATGAGAGACAGAGAGCATGAGAGGGAGGAGGGTCAGAGGGAGAAGCAGACTCCACGCCGAGCAGGGAGCCCGATGCAGGACTCGATCCAGGGACTCCAGGATCATGACCTGAGCTGAAGGCAGTCGCTTAACCAACTGAGCCACCCAGGCGCCCCAGCTTTCTTCTTTTTTAAAAAAGATTTATTTATCTTAGAAAGAGAGTGCTCAGTGGGGAGGGGCAGAGGGGGAGAGGGAGGGGGAAAGAATCTGAAGCAGACTCCACATTGAGCACATAGCTCGATGTGGGGCTCGATCCCACAACCCTGATCATGACCTGAGCCGAAACCAAGAGTCAGACTCTCAACCAATTGAGCCACCCAGGCGCCCAATCTGTGTCCTTATGTTTTAAGTATAGTTGGGTTTGCTGTTTGTCTGACAGTCTCTGCCTTATATTTGTTTTCTACCTTTGCATTGCATACAATTATTGATATGGTTGGCTATAAATCTTGTAACCAAACTGTTCCCAGTGAGGGGTCCCCGCTTCAGGCAGGGGTGCTGCCCATGAAGGAGAAGGGGTGATGGGGGAAAGTCAGTTCCTGGTGAGGGGAAGGGATAATGGGGGGAAATCAGCCCCTGATGAGGGGGAAGGGTTGATGGGGGGGAGTCAGACCCTGATGAGGGGAAGTGGTGATGGGGGAATGTCAGCCCCTGATGAGGGAGAAGGGTT
>NW_027747845.1:0-304 GCF_054177405.1 Leptonychotes weddellii | reverse complement strand
ATCCAGAGTTCTGTCCATTTTCACCACTCTTGACCAAGTAGCAATGAAAGGGGTCTGTTGTCAGGAGGAACCATGAGTTTTACTACTCATTACTACTCTACTCCGATCAGAACTGGGTTTTTATAAGTGTATTTCCTGGGTTATAAGAGAGGAGATAACAGTTCTAGAATAAGAATGAGTATTTGTGAAAAAGAACAGGGTTATTAACAAACAACAACAGATCTTGAAAATGAAAATATTGAGGATAACATTTTACACCTGCACCAGAAGATGAAGACATGCTGGGTGCACCTCAGGAGCAACT
>NW_027747844.1:0-304 GCF_054177405.1 Leptonychotes weddellii | reverse complement strand
TCTGGGTAGCTGCGAGCCGACCGTCCTTCCCACGCTCTCTGTCACAGGGAGCAGAAGTAGGGACTCTCACGCCATCTTTCTGAGCCTTTTCTCCAAGGTAAAGCCAGCAGCTGGTTGTCCGCAGGAAATGTAAATCTTGGGACATTGAGAGGTTCTGTCTCATTTTCTCCGGTGTTGTGTGCTGGGAACTCTGAGGATTATTCTGGATCCTGGGAGCCACAGTTGGGGAGGAGCCATGGGGCTCTGGGAAGAGCTGCTAAGTGTGCTGGTCCACACTGGGGACAGCATAGGTCCTTTGAAGCCC
>NW_027747843.1:0-304 GCF_054177405.1 Leptonychotes weddellii | reverse complement strand
TGGAATGTGTCCAGAAGCCCCTTATTGAATGTCTGGCACTTGGGTTGGAAATTGAGGCTGTTTCTCAGTTTCAAGGTGGCCTAGCTCCTCAGTGCAAGGATCTGTCTGAGACCACAAGGAACCATGAGGCAAGGGTAAATGCGTGGTAAATGGCCTCCTGTTTGTAAGGAAGTCCTATTTGTGACGCTAAAACCGCTGTCCTTGGAGGCGAGGTGGCCACGGAAATGGGAAGGCTTTATCCCAAGAAGTTCCTGTTGCTTGGAAACTGATACACTAAGAAAAGTGGTTTGGGGATTTTTTTTTT
>NW_027747842.1:0-304 GCF_054177405.1 Leptonychotes weddellii | reverse complement strand
CGCCGGGCGCGGTGGCGCGCGCCTGTAGTCCCAGCTACTCGGGAGGCTGAGGCAGGAGGATCGCTTGAGCCCAGGAGTTCTGGGCTGTAGTGCGCTATGCCGATCGGGTGTCCGCACTAAGTTCGGCATCAATATGGTGACCTCCCGGGAGCGGGGGACCACCAGGTTGCCTAAGGAGGGGTGAACCGGCCCAGGTCGGAAACGGAGCAGGTCAAAACTCCCGTGCTGATCAGTAGTGGGATCGCGCCTGTGAATAGCCACTGCACTCCAGCCTGGGCAACATAGCGAGACCCCGTCTCTTTTG
>NW_027747841.1:0-304 GCF_054177405.1 Leptonychotes weddellii | reverse complement strand
GGAATACATCCTCCATGTTATGAGGGCCCCCAGTTTTGACTTTTGTCTTCTTTTTTTCCTCTAGCTTCATCTACTCCCTGTGTCTCATTTATTCAGTCCCTTGGTTTTAATGACATCTATACACTCACTGACTCCTAAATCTTTATCTCTAGCACAGACCTCTCTCTCAAACTCCAGACTCTTGTACCCAGCTTCTCCATCACTTAGATGCCTACCAGATGTCCCCAAGTTAATTAGCTCAGGGCTGAACTCCTTATCTCTCTTCACCCCGATACCTGCCCTACCTGCAGCTTCCCCACCTTGG
>NW_027747840.1:0-304 GCF_054177405.1 Leptonychotes weddellii | reverse complement strand
AGTCCGGTCACTGGCTGCATACTTCGTGCCCGGAGCCATGGGGACTTGTTCCAGTAACGGGTCTGCCTCTGTGATGATAGCTGAGATTGGACAGCCCCTGGTCCGCTTTATAAAGTAGGCCATCATTCCCGCAGATCTGCACACGCCAGACAGGTGAATTACAAGGGGCTGTGATAGGAAGTATCACTGCTATATCTTTCAATTCTTTGATGGGGGTCTTACTCTTTGAAATCCCCCAGGAGGGGAGCCTGGGTGGCTCAGTGGGTTGAGTTCAGGTCAGGATCCCAGGGTCCTGGGATCGAGT
>NW_027747839.1:0-304 GCF_054177405.1 Leptonychotes weddellii | reverse complement strand
TAAGAGGTACAAGGCCTTAGGCCTGAGTCATGCCAACATCTAGAGAATGGGAAGAGAAAGAGAATTAGCAAAGGGTACAGTGAATTTTGAGGAAAACCAGGATAATGTGGTATCCTGGATTCAAGAAGGTGGTCTCCTCATGGCCATAATTAACAAAGGGAGAATTTTCTTTTAGGTTTTCGTTTTATACATATATATATATATATATATATATATGTATACATACACACACTATATATATTATATATATGTATACACGTGTGTTTTAAAAAATATGATTAGGATCATATGTACACATAAGATG
>NW_027747838.1:0-304 GCF_054177405.1 Leptonychotes weddellii | reverse complement strand
GTTGAGCTCAACTCCGCAATATGGGTGTTATTGTCCCATTGACAGGATAGTTCATTTGTGTAAATCTCTGCTGTACATTGCATGCTATTGAGTATACTTAGTACAGGCTCAATGAAGACCAAGGCATATTCACCCCTCCTGCCACACATACATTCATAATTGTGACAACCAGAATTATATTTGTTCATTTTCAAATACACCTGAGGATTCAGTATCAAGAACTATGAATGTAGTGATTCATATCACGTAATGCTGTCTAGGTGATTTAGACACATTTAAAAAATGTGACTATGTATGAATGAAT
>NW_027747837.1:0-304 GCF_054177405.1 Leptonychotes weddellii | reverse complement strand
GACAACGTGGGCCAATGAGTTAGTTCTGCCAGAGGGAAGGAGGGCCCCAGGGGCCGGCTGTCGGCCCCGCTCCCTCGAGCAGAGCTCAGGCCCCTTCAGAGAGCGATGGGGGCTTGCGGGCTGCAGGCGAGTCCCCGCGGGGAGGCGCGAGGGCACCTCGGTCACCCTGCTGCCCCGCCTGCCTCCACGGCCTCTGTTGCTGGACTCGGGGGACTCTCACCCATCACCACCCGGCTTGGTGCTTGTGCATGGCAGGTACGCATGCTGTGGGGACATGAGGACAACAGCGACCTGAGGCTGCTCG
>NW_027747836.1:0-304 GCF_054177405.1 Leptonychotes weddellii | reverse complement strand
TGGACAGATCATCTAAGCAGAAAATCAACAAGGAAACAAGAGCTTTGAATGATACATTAAAGAAAACACCATAAATGGAAGAAGTGTTTGCTCTAATGTTTCCCCCCATGTCAGGGAACTCCATTGGTTTGACACTCCTGACTCCTCTCCACAGCTTCATCATTAAGGGATTTTATTCACTCCACATTGGGTGGGTGTGGGAAAAGTGCTATATGTCACTGTAAATTTGGGAAGAATGAAACGAACATACTTAGGACAGAATCTCCCTTCTTCCTCTTAGAATTTAGATACCCAGAGTATAATT
>NW_027747835.1:0-4476 GCF_054177405.1 Leptonychotes weddellii | reverse complement strand
ATATCAGTGAGATCATATGATACATGTCTTTCTCTGATTGACTTATTTTGCTCAGTATAATACCCTCCAGTTCCATCCATGTTGTTGCAAATGGTAAGATTTCATTCCTTTTGATGGCTGCATAATATTCCATTGTATATATATACCACATCTTCTTTATCCACTCATCTGTTGGTGGACATCTTGGCTCTTTCCATAGTTTGGCTATTATAAATAATGCTGCTATAAATATGGGGGGGCATGCTTCCTTTTGAATAACTGTTCTTGTATTTTTGGGGGGTAAATACCCAGTAGTGTGATTTCTGGATCATAAAGTAATTCTATTTTTAACTTTTTGAGGAAGTTCCATACTGTTTTCCACAGTGGCTGCACCAGTTTCCATTCTCAGCCAACAATGCATGAGGGTTCTTTTTTCTCTACATCCTTGCCAACACCTTTTGTTTCTTGTGTTGTTGATTTTAGCCATTCTGACAGGTGTAAGGTGATATCTCACTGCAGTTGTGATTTGCATTTCCTGATGGTAAGTGATAATGAGCATCTTTTCATGTGTCTGTTGATCATCTGTATCTCTTCTTTGGAGAAATGTCTGTTCATGTCTTCTGCCCATTTTTTAATTGGATTATTTGTTTTGGGGGTGTTGAGTTGTATCAGTTCTTTATATATTTTGGATACTACCCCTTTATCAGATATGTTATTTGCAAATATCTTCTCCCATCCTGTAGGTTGTCTTTTAGTTTTGTTGATTGTTTCCTTAGCTATGCAGAAGGGGAGAGATTATTTTAAAACACATTTCTATTTGGAGAGAAAATTCAACAATATGGTGACATCTTTTAAGACTGATTGTCTGATGATGTCTACTTAGGTTAAACCAAAATAGATAAGTCAAATACACCCAAGTGTACAAGTTCCTAGCAAAGCATAAGATGTCATTAATATTTAATAGCACCCTGGCTTCCAAGCATTTTTGAGTGTGATTATTAGGTGGTATTTACATGTTACTCAAAGTCTGCCTTAAAGGAATATAAGAAACTAAACAAACATGTTATTATGGGGTCCCAGATATTGGTAAGTGTTGTATGTTCTTATGTAAAAAGAAATAACCTACCGTCCTATAAGCATTGTTGCTTACTAAGAAAAGATTGTTTTTAATACATCCAGTTGACTATTAAACAGCTTTTATCTTCTGAAGACTGTTTAAAGAATATTTATAAAATAACTCATTGAAAACACTGGAAATTGTCTTCAAGCTATTTACTTGATGTATGTAGATATAGCTATTAAAAATAGCAGTTAAAAAAACCACATATATACAAAGTAGTATTAAGTGAAGATAAAATGATGGAAAGAAAATCACCTGGTGATGAAGGAAAGAAATGGATATTGCTGTACAACTAGGAAGAGAGGGAGCACAGATGAAAAAAAAAATGCTTTCTAAACTCAAAAAGGCAAAGTTTTCCAAGATTCTTATACCTTTTTATTAGAAATTTAGATTCTTAAAAAATGGAATCTGGAGACAAAGAGCTTCTTGAATATACAAAAGAAAAAAGTAGAGGCATTTTTCATAAATCTTAAAATGAAACTAGTTGTTTTGAAGGAATTTTCATTAGGGTAGAGAAAATTCATAGCAATTATTTAGAGTAAGTGTTATCTTTAAAAGACTTGGTTGTCACAACACTTATTCTAGAGATGAACACTGTAGAAAGGCTTTAAAATTCTCTTTTATGACATGTCCATCATTTTTCATGGAAGATGCTCAGATATTTTGAATAGGAACATCTATTAAAAACTGTAAATCTAAAAAACAGTTTTCAGGGTGTCTGGATGGCTTGGTCAGTTAAGTGTCCAATTTTTGATTTCAGCTCAGGTCATGACCTCAGGGTTGTGGGATTGAGCCCTGAGTTAGGCTCTGTGCTCAGTTGGGAGTCTCCTTGAGATTCTCTCTCTCCTTCCTCTGACTCATGTTTTCTTTCTCTCTCTCTGTCTCTCTAAGATAAATAAATAAATCTTTTAAAAAATAAAAAGTAAAAAACAATTTCTGTTTCACTTTATTTAATTTTACCTCCTTCACTTTTTTTTTAACCATATATGCCATTAGATTACTCTACCTTCATTATTAAAGGTAGATTTTTGTTGGTATAGGTACACTTTAAATCCCCCCAAACTATCACTTGAAATTTGACTATTTTTGCAATTTTATTCTATTTTATGCCTCTTTATGTACCAGAGATAAATGAATTGATGAATGTATTTATATAAAGTATAGCCCCACTTCAATGGCCATCCTTAAAGCCCAAATTTCTAAAGCCACCTTACTGATGATTCTTGACAGAATAAACTTAGAGGTGGGTGGTAATTAATTTCTCTAGAGAGAGATTCAAATTGATTATTGACTTAATTTTATTCAATTGTATTATCATATGCAATCAGAATACATGTGATAAATATTTTATAATTCCTCATTAAATAAACTCTCCTTCATAACATTGCACAATATTTTAAATATTTCCTTATTTTTTGGAAAACTTTATTCTTTTCTAATCATCTGAAATCATGCAAAATAGTAAAGAAGACAACATTCATTGCATATTATATTTGGAAGCTTTATGTTCATTATCTCATTTTATTCTCATTTAATATCTGTTAACAGTCTCATTTTACAGATGCAGAAACCAGGCTAAGTAGCTTGTTAGTATGCCTTACAATATATCATGTTGAAAAAGGTAATCCTTATCCATGTTTAATTGTTTCTCTTGGTTTTATTTCTCCTACCATCTGAAGTGTAGTTATCAATAGATATTTTATGTTAATCTGGCCTCAAACAAATAAGATGTCTGTCCCTAATCTAACTCAAGAAGTTTATTACACAAACTGTCCAATATCAGTTGTCCCAAAGCCTAGGACTAAATGTAGAACTTCAAAGTGCCACATTAGTCAAAACAATGTTACTCCTTTAATTACTTATATTTCTTAGATTTCTGTATTTAGATCTAATTTAAAGAATATACCCCAAGAGATTAAAAAAAAATGACAAAAGAGAATGGGTAGGTTTTAAACATTGTACTCTACACTCAGTAATAAACAAAACAAAACAGAACAACAACAACAACAACAAAACCAAACATTTACAATCTCATGAGAAAAATCAATGGCTTTTCTTTTTTCCCCAAAATGCTTATTCACTAATTGGCACAATGGACTCCCACCAGGATTCTCCATCAGGAGGTGTGTGAATATAAAATCAGCAGGGTGAAGTTGAGGAGTAAAAGAAATATAATTTGAGATAAAAATACATTTTCTTCAAAACACATTATAAATCTTTGAGCATTTCCTGAGTTCCTAATCCCACTTGGCCAGATAATTTGGAATTCCTTAATTGTTCTCATAGTAAACTTCAAATCAAAATCAAGTGTTTACCAAACTTGAGGCTTCAACTTCATCCTTCCACTGTACATGATTTTGGGTAACTGGATAAATTCAGATAATGAAACTAGGTTTTAGCTTTCATTATGAACTATTTGCAATAGGGAAGGAAAAGATAGGAAAGGAGTGAGTGACTTTATCATTAAATGTAAAGCAATGAATTCATAGTGTCCAGAATTTAAAATCAAATACTGTAGAAGTTCAAAGGTGTGGATTTATTAAATTTTACAGGTTTTGGGATCACAAAAAGTGGAGACTGGATTTCTCTTAAATAGAATTAACACCTCAGGGTACCTGGGTGGCTCAGTCGGTTAAGCGTCTGCCTTCAGCTCAGGTCATGATCCCAGGGACCTGGGATCAAGCCCTGTGCCCAGGGTCCTGGATTGAGCCCTGTGGCTGGCTCCCTGCTCAGCAGGCAGTCTGATTCTCCCTCTGCCCCTGCCCCTGCTCATGGTCTCTCTCTCCCTCCCAAATAAACAAATAAAATCTAAAAAAAAAAAAGAATTAGGAAGGAAAGATGGCAGAGGAGTAGGGTACCCTATTTCAACTGGTCCCCGGAATTGAGCTGGATATCTACCAGATCACTCTGAGCACCCACGAAATCAGCCTGTGATGTAAGAAGATATGGATCTCTAAAAACAGAATATCGCAGGCTGTTGGTTTTGAGGTACGAAGTGGGGAGCCCTGATTCCACGGGCAGATATCGGAGGATAAATGGCAGCGGGAGGGTGTCTGGCCATGGAGATCCTACACCACTGGTGAGTGACAGCCTCGTGCACTGGGGACGGGGCACAGACTTGCAGACCAGTGGCAGTGTGGAAAGGACTTTAGGGCAGCCCCCGGGGCGGAAACCGGAGCGGCAGCATCGCACGTGTGAACTGGGAGTGGCTGGCAGTTTTAGAAGCACAAAAGGCAGAGATGTACCCCAACCTGGAGGCAGGACTGGGGGTGCTGCGGAGGGGCGTACAACCTAGGATGCTGCAGTTTATAGAAGCATGGACAGAAACGGAGACGGTGTGGCCTGGAGAGCTCACTGAAGAACAGACTGCAGTCTCT
>NW_027747834.1:0-304 GCF_054177405.1 Leptonychotes weddellii | reverse complement strand
ATCAGTTGGTTTTTTTATTGCTGGCTGCTATTCCATGGTTTGGATTACCCCGTTTTTTTAAGAATTGTTTTTATTTTTTATAATAAAAAAAAGAATTGTTTTTAATAGCATTTAGTTACATTGTTTATAGTGGCATGGATTTATAGAAGATGTTTAAGATTGGTTGGTAACTTAGTCTTAATTGGATTTTCTTTTAAAACTGAGGCTAGGAGAACTAGTTATGAGTTAAAGAATATTTCAGGGGGCTCCTGGGTGGCTCAGTCGGTTAAACATCTGCCTTCCGCTCAGGTCATGATCCTGAGGT
>NW_027747833.1:0-304 GCF_054177405.1 Leptonychotes weddellii | reverse complement strand
TTGATAATAATATCTGTGTAATGGGGCTTCTTGACTGGGCTAAGGACTGGGCTGTCTTGTGGTGTTAGGCGACACTGCCCCCTCGAGGCAGAATGCCCAGAACCGGTGAGTCACATCCCTTAATCTGCATGGCAACAGGAGTCCTTTGAAAGAGGACAAAAACCATGCCCACAATTGGGGTTTGGGAATGAACAAACGTGTCTAGTGGACTGAGGGAATATGGCAGATGCTAGACGGCAGGGAGGAACAGCAGAGACATCGAGAGCTCATCACCCTGAGCGAGTAACAGTTTTTGATGGAGAGG
>NW_027747832.1:0-304 GCF_054177405.1 Leptonychotes weddellii | reverse complement strand
TCCCAGGACCCTGGGATCATGACCTGAGCCGAAGGCAGACGCTTAACGACTGAGCCACCCAGGCATCATCCGTCGTTTGTTTTCCTAAGGGTAACATAAAATTAGTAAGTAGCTTATATATTCACCCAAAAAAATCACTGTGAAATGGAACACTGTGTGTAACATACACCAAATAATCTGTGACGGAGAATGGAAAATGTTCTAATGAAAAGCTGAGAATGGCGTATCCCTCCAAGAATAAAATGGACTATTACACTAGTACTAGCAATACACTCTTAAAAAGTACTAATTTATAAATAAAATA
>NW_027747831.1:0-304 GCF_054177405.1 Leptonychotes weddellii | reverse complement strand
TAGGATCTCTGGGATTCATCCCAGGCTCCCAGCACTGGCTTTACCATGCAGCGTCCCTTGGAGCTGGCTGTCCTCTGCCTCCACGTAGATATCCAGGAAGCACCACCGTGGATGCCCTACCTCACTACCAAAGGCAGCAGTTTCAGAGCCTGTAAAACGATGATGCTGTGCCCATCTTTGTTAGCTCTCCACATCTAACGTGCGCAGGGAGCCCGATGCGGGACTCGATCCCAGGACCCTGGGATCATGACCTGAGCTGAAGGCAGATGCATTAATGGACTGAGCCACCCAGGCATCCCATGTC
>NW_027747830.1:0-304 GCF_054177405.1 Leptonychotes weddellii | reverse complement strand
CAGAAATGCTGTGTTTTATTTAATCCCCCTCTATGGATGGTAGCTGTGATTGTTTCTAGACTTAAAAAATATACATAAGTATATATAAAGATATATATACAATCAGTCCTTATTAGTTCTTGATTCCATATTTGCAAATTCACCTACTTGCTAAAATTTATTTGTAACCCCCAACCAAGATGCACAGAGCCCAATGACGCACACGTTCCCAGTGGAGGGAACTCTGCCTTTATGTTTCAGCTCCCTGACTGTGTCCTTTACGTGCTAGATTTGGTACCACACTGCATTTTTGTGGCTTTTCGTT
>NW_027747829.1:0-304 GCF_054177405.1 Leptonychotes weddellii | reverse complement strand
CCCGAATTTAGTTTCTTTTTACATTGTTTGTTTCCTCCAAGGTTTTTTGTTGTTTTTAGGCCTGATCTTGGTACCAAACAGTACAGAAAAGACTGATGGGAAACTCATATGTGTGTGTGCATGAAGGAAGCTATCTTTGGGCAAATGAACAGGGACAGGGACCAGCTTTTTTTTTTTTTTTTTTTTTTGGAGGACATAAAAATGTCAGTCAGAATCTCTAGTTCTTTTTTCTTGGTCCATTTAGTTTCCCCAGAAAAGAATCCTCTGCTCTCATTCCATATGGACAAATATATTTAACCTCTGT
>NW_027747828.1:0-304 GCF_054177405.1 Leptonychotes weddellii | reverse complement strand
GATATCACAGAGTGTATCTGTAGCGTAGGGAAGACCCAGGCCTCTTGGGGTGAGGAGCCTTCTGTGTTACAAGAAAGTCTCAAGAAATGGAAATCACTTTGAGCATCAAAGGCTTTGGTTGGTTATTGTTGCATTTGTTATAAAATCTGGGGTAGATAAAGGTAGGGTCAAACCTGGAAGCTTCTAGTTGAATGGTAGATCTTACCATTCAGGGGTAGAGATGCTGTCAGGAATAAAGCTGTGTCCTTGTCATAATCCATTGTCATTTGCATGGCAGCATTTCCCAAAATGTGCTCCAAGGAAT
>NW_027747827.1:0-304 GCF_054177405.1 Leptonychotes weddellii | reverse complement strand
GATTTTCACTGTAATCTTGAATTTATAATTATTTTATGTTGACCAGCATGGAAGCTAATAAAAATAAATCAAACAGATAAACGTATTAAGCTTTTTTTTTTTTTAAAAGAAAAACAGACTGCTCCGGCCAAGGGATGCTCCGACCTCAGTTTTAAATCCTCCCAGAGCTGAAGGAGAGCCTCGTCGTCCTCATCAATAGGATGGGAAAGTACTATGTTCCCCAGAGGGTCTTGCTTGGAGCAGGGCACACCCCGCATCCGGGGGTTTGTCTGCAGGGCATCTATTGGGCACATGGCATGTCTGG
>NW_027747826.1:0-304 GCF_054177405.1 Leptonychotes weddellii | reverse complement strand
TAATCATCAGGGAAATGCAAATCAAAACCAGAATGAGATTTAGCCTCACACCTGTTAGAATGGTTGTCACCAAAATGACAAGAAATAACAAGTTTGGGTCAGGAGGTAGAGAAAAGGGAGCCCTCGTGCACTGTGTTGGGAATGCAAACTGGTGCAGCCATCATGGCAAACAGTATGGAGGGCCATCAAAAACTTAAAGGCAGGGCGCCTGGGTGGCTCAGTTGGTTAAGTGACTGCCTTTGGCTCAGATCATGATCCCAGAGTCCTGGAATCGAGTCCCACATCAGGCTCCCTGCTCAGCGGG
>NW_027747825.1:0-4476 GCF_054177405.1 Leptonychotes weddellii | reverse complement strand
TTGTAAATTCTAGCCATTCTGATTGGTGTGAGGTGGTATCTCATTGAGGTTTTGATTTGGATTTCCCTGATGCTGAGCGATATTGAGCACTTTTTCATGTGTCTGTTGGCCATTTGGATGTCTTCTTTGGAAAAATGGGACGGGCAAATGTTAAATATATACCAAATGATTAATATCCCTATTATGAAGAACTCCTACGAAAAGCAAATTTTTTAAAAAAGGTAAAAGAACTATTTAGATTTTTTTGTGTGAATTTTAATATGTTAGAAAACATCTAGCTTTTTTAGTCAAAGAACCATGTGTTTTCTATCGAATTAGCAAACTATTTTGTTAGTAGTTTTTGAAGATAATGCTCAGTGCTACTCCTGTGTCCGTGAAACAGACAACACCGAACAAGGAGGCCATAGCAGCATTTGGTAAAATTCGCATTTGAACTCTTTATTAAGGAAATAAAATTCAGAGGAAGATAGTTATAATAAAACACTGGAGAACATTTAAGGATAGGAGTAAATAAAGCACGGTATACCCATATGATAAATCCTGCTCAGCAACTATACCGGCTTTCCAAGATACTTTGCATTGACATGGGAAAATGTCCATGACTGGATAACGTGCAAAAGCAGAACACTACCCTATCCATGCAGGAGGAGGGCAGGTGATAATCAAGCTTTGGAGCCTGAAACCTGAGGCTGAGTTCTGGCCTGACTGCTTAACAGCCCGATGGCTTGGGGCAGACCACAACCCAGTTCCAGTTTTCCATAAATATTCAAGGGGGGATGATACCATTTACCTCTCAGGGCTCTGGTCAGATTTAAATGAGAATGAACGTGAAGTCTGGTGATCCTAAGAGGCCTGCTAAGCAAGCACCTGGTAGAGGTTCTCATCGGCACACCTCAGACAAACCCTCCTTCCTAGGCTCCTGTGGCTGTTGTAGTTGAGGTGCCACACACTAGGTGAACTAAAACACCAGAAATCTCTTTTCCCACAATTCTAGAAAACAAGGTGTTGGCAAGGCCACGCTTCCCCCAAAGGCTCTAGGGGAGAATCGCTCCTTGCCTTGTAGGTGGTGCTGGGGCTCGGGCTGCATGGCCTCAATCTCTGCTCCGTTGGTGTTCGTGAGACCTGCTCTTCTCCCCATGCATCTGTGTCTTCTCCATTCTGTCTCTTATAAAGACACTCGCCATTGGAAATACGGCTCACCTGGGGAATCCAGGCTGATCTCATCTTGAGATCCTTAACCTCATTACATCAGCAAAGACCTTTCCCCCACGTAAAATCACATTCACAGATTCCGGGGATTAAGACATGGATGTATCTTTTTGGGGACCACCGTCCAACACACTACAGCCCCCAATCCCTGACTCCTTGAGAGTGGCAAAGTTACTGAGGCTTTAAACTCTCAGATGTGGAATTTCACTATTAAGTAGCATTCCACACCAGCCAGCACCCAGCAGGAAGCTCGAAGTACTTTTGCACAAGTGGGGCAGGCAAAGGATGTGTTACGCAGTGGGGAGGGTCGTGCACTACACAAGCCCTTCTGGAACAGACCATGAGGATCAAAGCCAGGAGGGCTCGGGGCAGTGCAGCCAAATGCCCACAGTGCCGTCACCGTTCTTTATCGCAGAAACTAGGATAGTGCCTTGTACCCAGTGAGACCATTTCAGAAACAAGGCACAGCTCCCACTCACTGTGGTCGGGGCAGAAGGCTCTGGCTGGGAGCCGGCTGCTCTGGGGAGCCCACCCACCAGGCTCGATGTGCTGTCAGTGTGCACTCTCACTCACCTTCGATGTAGAGCGGCTCCACCACGTCGTGGTTAATCAGCTCGAAGTTCTCATGGCCAATCCAGTGCTCCACATTCCTCTTCCTCCCCGTGAAGAAGTTGTCCACCACAGTCACCTCGTGGCCGTCCATCATGAGCTTGTCGGTGAGGTGGGAGCCCACGAACCCCGCTCCTCCGGTTATCTGCATGCGCCCCACATCCCCAGAGAAAGCACAAGAGGACACGGTGACAACCAACTTCAAGGGGATTTGGCTTTGGTGCAGCCACAACTTAAAACTTGGAAGGAGAGCAAGGAAGGAAGACGCTAACAGTTTACAGACAGCATCTTAGCTCTTCCTCCAGAACAAATTGTCACATACTACTGCCGACTTCTAAGCAGCCTAAAAATTGAAGCTACCACCCAGTCAATAGCACAGAAAAATAGTTTCAAGTTTCCAAATGTCTCCTCTAACAGACAATTTTACATTAAAAAGTTCTTATTTTATAATGGAAAGAACACTGAACATCACTTATATAATTCTACCACTACTCCTGCAAAGTTTCAGAATGACTCTCTTTTAAAAAGTGATTAGCAACATGCAGAGATTCGTTGAACTCTGTATGTGTATGTGGTTTTTAAAACTGGACACAAAAATGTCATAAAAAAGGATTATCTTTCCAACTGCTTATGAAAACAAATGAATAAGCAATAGATACTGTTTGCAGACCAGAGCCCTAAGTGATTAAGTTCTACCGTCCGGTCCCTGTCTAAGCAGGAACGTGACCACTGCGTGGGGTCCGCTGACGGGCCCCAAGGGGGACAGGATGCAGCTGTGGGGGGCAGGGGGCCAGCAATACTGTGCTTCCAAAGCCTGAGCCACAACAAACATGAAGAGGCAATCACGAGTGAAAGTCACTGTTAAACTAACAGAAAGACTTTATTCAAATTAAATGATAACTATGGAGGGGGCCAGATAAAGCGTACTGAGTGTTGGGGAGGAAGGAGTGAAAAGAACACTCAGAAAGTGGACTAGCAATGGGCAAACACCTTCTCTGTCCTGTTCTGTTCTCCGCTCTGCCTTCTCTGCAGTCAAAACTTGCACTCACCTCACCCTCCTGTTCCAAACTGAAAGAATTAACACCAGGAAAAAAAACACCAATTCTTTTACCAAAACAAAACAAAACACATAAACCCTTAGGCATATGGTTTTAAAACATTTTGTTTGCCACGAAGTGCGATAAAATCTGACACATAATTCAGATGTTTACCACGGGTGAGAACAAAGCAGCCCGGGGTGAAGGTCGTCGATTTGGGGAGCGGGGAGGGGTCATGCCAGCCACAGAAGAACCACATCAACACCACCCAGACATTTACATATGCTCTGATGAAAATACACACACAGCTCAGCCATGAACAACACAGCTGTGATCTGCACAGCTCCACTCTCACGCAGATTTCTGTCCGATAAACACGGGACAGGACTGTGACTGTATTTTCTCTTCCTTACGATGTTCTTAATAACATTTTCTTTCCCCCAGTTTATTCTCTTGTAAGAACAAAATATGTAACACACGAAACACACAGAGTATGTGTGAATCGACTGTTCGTGTTATGGTAAGGCTGCCAGTCAACAGCAAGCAAAAGGAGGCAACAGTCACACACGGATTCTCGGCAGCACGTGGGGGGTGGAGGGTGGGGGAGGTCAATGCCTCTCAACCCTGAGTTGTTCAAGGGTCAGCTGTATCATGGGTGAGAAAGTGGATGGCTGAAAAGTCCTGACGCTCCACAGCTTTCGATCAGCTGCATTCATTCTTTATGGAGAGCACCATTTCCTAAATCATCTCTGCTTCGCAGATAGGGAACAGACACCCATAGACCTCATAGATATATACAGAACATTCCAGAATATGCATTCTTCTTGAGCGCACATGGAACTTTCTCCAGAATAGACCACACACTGGGTCACAAATCAGGTCTCAACTGATACCAAAAGATTGAAATTATTCCCTGCATATTCTCAGACCCTTTAAAACTGGAACTCAATCACAAGAAAAAATTTGGCAGAAATTCAAACACTTGGAAGCTAAAGACCACTCTGCTCAAGAATGTTTGGGTCAACCAGGAGCTCAAAGAAGAACTTAAACAATTCACGGAAACCAATGAGAACGAAAACACATTGGTCCAAAACCTATAGGATACTGCAAAGGCAATCCTAAGGGGGAAATACATAGCCATCCAAGCCTCACTCAAAAAAACAGAAAAGTCCCGAATTCACCAACTAACTTTACACCTTAAAGAACTAGAGAAAAAGCAAAAACGATGGCTGAGCCACACATTAGAAGAGAAATAATTAAGATTAGAGCAGAGATCAATGAATTAGAAACCAGAAACACAGTAGATCAGATCAATGAAACTAGAAGCTGGTTCTTTGAAAGAATAAGATCGATAAACCACTGGCCAGACTTATCCAAAAGAAAAGAGAAAGGACCCAAATTAATAAAATTATGAATGAAAGGGGAGAGGATCACGACTAATCCCAGGAAATAGAAACAATTATTAGAAATTATTATCAACAACTATATGTCAATAAATTGAGCAACCTGGATGAAATGGATGCCGCCTTCCTGGAAACCAATGAACTCCCAAGACTGAAACAGGAAGAAATTGACAAGCTGAATAGGCCAATAACCAGTAACGAGATTGAAGCAGTGATCA
>NW_027747824.1:0-304 GCF_054177405.1 Leptonychotes weddellii | reverse complement strand
AAAATATCCTTTACTTTGAAAGGAAAATATGCTATTTCTTGGTTTTGAAGATGTCATATCTTAAACTTTATCTTTGAGGCTCCTGTGTCTTGATTTTTTTTTTTCCAAGATTTTACTTATTTAGAGCTGGGGGGATGGGTAAGGGGCAGAAGGAGAGAGAGATCCCAAGCCGACTGCACGCTGAGCATGGAGCCCGACTTGGGGCTCAATCCCAGGACCCTGAAATCATGGCCCAAGCTGAAATCAAGAGTCAGACACTCAACTGACTGAGCCACCCAGGTGCCCCTCCTGTGTCTTGATTTTT
>NW_027747823.1:0-304 GCF_054177405.1 Leptonychotes weddellii | reverse complement strand
TCCCATCCCTTCCCTTCTCATCCCATCCCATCCCATCCCATCCCATCCCATCCCATCCCATCCCATCCCTTCCCATCTCATCCCATCACTTCCCATTCCATCCCCTTCCATTGCTGGAAATTTGATGTAATCATTGAAGAAAAGAATCCAGCACCCTGGGTCGCTGTGCCTCCTGATGAGTCTTGGAAGCTCATGAGAATCACCCAGCAGCAGTGGCACACAGGGAAGAGTGGCAGAAGGTCCAAAAGGGCAGCCAGGTGCAACATCTTTCTCCTCTCCTTCCAAACAGCAAACACTTCCTGAG
>NW_027747822.1:0-304 GCF_054177405.1 Leptonychotes weddellii | reverse complement strand
GTTGGTACAGAATTCCCTCCCACAGAGCAGCCCCAATGATAAAGTCATAGATTCTCCCCTGTTTCCAGAGAAGGAAGCAGTCTATTTCAGTCATATTTTATCAAGGGATAAAAGTTAAATGAATTCAGGGGCGCCTGGGTGACTCAGTCGGTTAAGCGTCTGCCTTTGGCTCAGGTCATGATCCCAGCGTCCTGGGATCGAGCCCCAGCATCAGACTCTCTGCTCATAAGGGGAGTCTGCTTCTCCCTCTCCCTCTTCCTCTGCCTGCCACTCTGCCTACTTGTGCTCTCTCTCTCTGTCAAAT
>NW_027747821.1:0-304 GCF_054177405.1 Leptonychotes weddellii | reverse complement strand
GGAAAAGCAAACAGTGAAGGATGCATTTGTGCCAAGATGAAGGGGCAGAGCGCCCTCTGTTGGTGTTTTACTCTTAAGGAGCCTCTACGTGTGCATAGCTCCTGTCTCCTCAAGCGGCCACATCCCGCCCGCTAAACTCAGTCTTACATCTCGGGCACGTCTCTGCATCACTTGAAATTCTTCAAAACCATGACTCCTGATGAATGCATGATCAATAAACTTACTGTCACTTATCTTATCTTTATGTCTTTCCTGTTAGAAATCACCTGCCATGAAATACCTCACGCGTTCAGTGTTACTTGCT
>NW_027747820.1:0-304 GCF_054177405.1 Leptonychotes weddellii | reverse complement strand
ATTCACTGGAATGGCTCTCTGATGTTTGCTTTCTGATAGGTAAGGGCATGGATCAGACCAGAGCACATGCTGTTGGTAAGTTTGGATTATTTATGTGTTCATCTATCTCTCTTCACATACCATCGGTTTGGCAAGTGAATCCAGATCACTTTCCTTTTTCCTTTCTCAGGGACAGACCAATGGGTACTGCCCTATATCACTCCAAGTAAGACCCTATCCTTCACATACCCATTTTCCATCACAATTTCTTTCAGTTCTGTCCTTACCCTCATTCCCCACTTCTGGCCAGTCACCTCTGACACTT
>NW_027747819.1:0-304 GCF_054177405.1 Leptonychotes weddellii | reverse complement strand
TTGGTAAGTTCTTTATAGGTTTTGGATACTAGCCCTTCATCTGATGTCATTTGCAAACATCTTCTCCCATTGTGTTGGTTGCCTTTTGGTTTTGTCGACTGTTTCCTTTGCTGTGCAAATGCTTTTTATCTTGATGAAGTCCCAATACTTCATTTTTCCCTTTGGTTCCCTTGCCTTTGGAGATGTGTCTAGCAACATGTTGCGAGGGCTGAGGTCACAAAGGTTGCTGCCTGTGTTCTCCTCTAGGATTTTGATGGATTCCTGTCTCACATTTAGGTCTTTCATCCATTTTGAGTTGTCTATT
>NW_027747818.1:0-304 GCF_054177405.1 Leptonychotes weddellii | reverse complement strand
CAGGGGAAATCTGCTCTGAGCTATACACTTAGTCATATAAACCCATCTAAGAAATCTATACCTGCTTCCTTATTTACTACTTCATGGTTAGTCTTAAATGCCACTGTATATTATTTAGTTACTATATAAGTCTACTGGTCTCCTTAGTGTGAAAGAAAAATCCTGTGTAAAATCAGTAGTTTAATGAAAGAGAGAAATCCTATGTAAAATCTGTGGTTTCTTTTTGACTCTGTGGTTCTTGGCCTGGAGACCTATGTGATGGTGTTTGCAGTATTGTCCCTGCTTTATCTGATTTTGGAATCAT
>NW_027747817.1:0-304 GCF_054177405.1 Leptonychotes weddellii | reverse complement strand
TCTGCTGGCTTTGAACCAAACAGGAAGAAGCCATTTCAGGTTTGAAGTCTATTGAAAAGACTACTTGTCATGTTCTGGCCGCCCCGGCTAAAGATGCCCGAGGATGGGAGGAAATGGGTGTGGGGCCCAAGGAGTCCCCCACAGCACGCACACTCAGAGGCAGGGTGCCTGTGGTTAAGATGCAGTCAGGGATGCTGTATGAGTCACGTGGTGAGTCCACCTCCAACTCTGAGAGTAATGAACGGCAGACAGAGAATGTCCACCAGTAAGAGGCCGCGGGGCAGAGCGACTGGGGCGGATGGTG
>NW_027747816.1:0-304 GCF_054177405.1 Leptonychotes weddellii | reverse complement strand
GTTATATTTTTTATCTTGAACCTGATTCTATGAATTACTATCTATGATCATGATTTTATGAATTGCTTTATTTTAATTTTTTTAATTTCTTAAATATAATTTTAGTATATATTTTAAATTTTATATTTTAGTATCATTTCCTAGAATTGTAATGAGATTTAGAATGAAAGAAAATTACTAGATGTCTTCAGTGAAAAACTGTATACACAATTTTTAGAGCATTCCATTCCAGGTTGTCTGATGCCAGGCTTTCATTGCCTTTAAGCTAATTTATAATTCTCTAAATTGTAAATAATAACAATGC
>NW_027747815.1:0-304 GCF_054177405.1 Leptonychotes weddellii | reverse complement strand
TCATGCTGCAATACATATAGTGGTCCATATATCTTTCAAATTAGTGGTTTTTTTGTTTGTGTGTTTGGTTTTTTTTCTTCATTTTGGGTAGATACCAAGTAGTAAAATTACTGGATCATAAGGAATTCATTCTTTTAATTTTTTTTGAAAAATCCACGTATTGTTTTCTACAGTGCCTGCACCAATTTTGTACTCCCACTTGGATTTAAAAAAAGAAGAAGAAGAAGAAGGTTACACATGCATGTGTGTGTTTGTGTTTGTATATATTGTCATGTTGCCATTTGTGCCAACATGGATGGACTAG
>NW_027747814.1:0-4476 GCF_054177405.1 Leptonychotes weddellii | reverse complement strand
TGGTCCAGTGTGTCCTTCAGAGGTCTTGTTTCTTTGTTGATCTTCTGCTTAGATGATCTTTCTATTCCCGAGAGTGGAGTATTGAGGTCTCCTACACTTAACATATTGTTATCAATATGACTCTTTATTTTGGTTAACAGTTGGCTTATGTAGATGGCTGCTCCCATATTGGGGGCATAGATAATTGCAATTGTTAGATCTTCTTGTTGGATAGATCCTTTAAGAATGATATAGTGTCGGGGCGCCTGGGTGGCTCAGTTGGTTAGGCGACTGCCTTTGGCTCAGGTCATGATCCTGGAGTCCCGGGATTGAGTCCCGCATAGGGCTCCCTGCTCGGCAGGGAGTCTGCTTCTCCCTCTGACCCTCCTCCCTCTCATGCTCTCTGTCTCTCATTCTCTCTCTCTCTCTCAAATAAATAAATAAATAAAATCTTTAAAAAAAAAAAGAATGATATAGTGTCCTTCTGTGTCTTTAACTACAGTCTTTAATTTAAAATCTAATTTGTCTGATATAAGAATTGCTACCCCAGGTTTCTTTTGAAGTCCATTGGCATGGAAGATGGATCTCCATCCCTTCACTTTCAGTCTGGATGTATCTTTAGGTTCAAAATGAGTCTCTTGTAGACAGCATATGGATGAGTCCTGTCTTTTTATCCAATCTGCAACCCTGTGCCATTTCATGGGAGCATTTAGGCCGTTCACATTGAGAGTGATTATTGAAAGATAGGAATTTATTGTTATCATGCTGTCTGTGAAGACCATGTTTTTATAGATTGTCCCTGTATATTTCTGATGTATATCACACTTGGAGTCTTTCTCCTTTTATAGGACACTCCCTTAATATTTTTTGCAGGGCCGGCTTAGTGGTCACATATTCTTCCATTTTCTGCTGGTCTTGGAAGCTCTGCATCTCTCCAACCATTCTAAATGACAGCCTTACCGGATAAAGCATTCTTGGCTGCATGTTGTTCTCATTTAGTACCCTGAATATGTCTTGCCAGTCCTTTCTGGCTGGCCAGGTCTCTGTGCTTAGGTCTGATGTTATTCTGATGTTCCTCCCTCTGTACATAAGGAATGTCTTCCTGCAACTGCCCTTAAGTTGGTTTCCTTGGTTCTAAGATTTTCGAGTTTTACTATTACAGTCCATGGTGTTGGCCTGTTTTCCTTGATCTTGGGATGGGTCCTCTCTGCCTCTAGGACAAGAATGTTTGTTTCATTCTCCAGATTAGGGAAGTTCTCAGCTACAATTTGCTCAGATATATCTTCTAGTCCTCTCTCTCTCTCCACCCCCCCAGGGATCCCAATAATTCTGACATTGGAACATTTCATGGTGTCACTTATTTCTCTGATTCTATTTTCATGGATTCTGAGTAGTTTTTCCCTGGTCTCCTCTTTTTCCTTCTTGTCTTTTAATTGGTCTTCTAAATCAGTAGTTCGTTCTTCTGCCTCGCTTACCCTAGCTGTTAGATTATCTAGATTAGATTGGATCTCACTGATAGCATTTTTACGTTCTGCCAGTTCAGCTTTCATTTCTGCCCTTAGAGACTCTATGTTGCCATTAATTGATTTCTCCATTCTAGCTCTTGTCTTCACAATTGCTAGCCTGAATTCCATCTCTGACATCTTGGTTATATCTGAATTCATTTGTAAATCTGCAGCATAAGTCACAGACCCTGAGTTTTTTCCTATTTTATTTTTCCTATTATATTCCTATTATCTTCCAGGCATTTGGTTTCCAGGTATGAAGTGAGGAGCCATGATTCTGCAGGCAGATATCAGAGGATAAACAGAAGTGGGAGGGACCTGTCAGGATCCTAGGAAGAGGAAGAACCCCCTCCTAGTCATTGTGTTGAGGGGTCATTGAGGGAATTTATAGAGTCCAAGTTATTGACCACAACCCAAGCAAGATGCACCTGTTTTATAGGGACCTTAGGTTTGCTGGCCTCTTGTTTTCCCAGCCTGTCTCCTGGGGGAGGGGCCTGCCATGGTGTTACTCAGGCAACCCTGTTTAGGCACAGTAGCCCTGCCCTCTGTGGCAGAGGATGGGCTCAGTGGAACCCGGTTTTTCGGGGCTTTTTTCCTCTGGTGGCTTTCTCTGGTGGCTTTCCGCATCTCTTCAGAGAGTCAGAGCAAAGAGATAGTTAACAACCCTCTGCCTCAGAGCAGAGAGATTGCAGTCTGTTCTTCAGTGAGCTCTCCAGGCCACACTCTCTCCATTTCTGTCTGTGCTGCTATAAACTGCAGTGTCCCAGGGGCGCCTGGGTGGCTCAGCCATTTATCATCTGCCTTTGGTACAGGTCATGATCCCAGGGTCCTGGGATCAAGCCCCACATCGGGCTCCTTGCTCAGCAGGGAGTCCTGCTTCTCCCTCTCCCACTCCGCCTGCTTGTGTTTCCACTCTCGCTGTCTCTCTCTCTCTGTCAAAAAATAAATAAAAATCTTTAAATAAAAAAAAAATTTAAAAACAAAGAAAAAAACCCCTGCAGCGTCTGGGTTGTGCGCCCCTCAGCCAGGCTCCCAGTCCTCGCCTCCAGGTTGGGCACGTCTCTGCCCTTTGTGCTTCTAAAACCACCAGTCACCCCCAGTTCACATGCATGGCACTGCTGCTCTGGGTTTCATCTGGGGGGCTGCCCTAAAGTCCTTTCCCTGTCCAAACCAGTCTGCAATCTGTGTCCCTTCCCCATCATGGGAGGGTATTGTTCACTGGTGCAGGATCCTGATGGTTCCTTCCCCCTTTTGTTTATCCTCTGATATCTGCCTGCAGAATCATGGCTCCCCACTTCGTACCTGGAAACCAAATGCCTGCAATAGGCTGTAGAGATCCAGACCTATCTTCTTACATCTCAGGCTGATTTTGTGGGTGTTCTGAATGGTCTTGTAGATATCCAGCTCAATTCTGGGGACCAGTTGGTATAGGGTCCCCTACTCCTCTGCCATCTTTTCCCTCCGAAACACATATTCTTTATCCATTCACTGTTGAAAGACATCTTGGCTCATTCCACATTTTGGCTATTGTGGACACTGCTGCTATGAACATTGGGGTGCATGTGTCCCTTCATTTCACTACATCTATATCTTTGGGGTAAATACCTAGTAGTGAAATTGCTGGGTCATAGGGTAGCTCGATTTTTAACTTTTTGAGAAACCTCCATACTGTTTTCCAGAGTGGCTGTACCAGCTTGCATTTGCACCAACAATGTAAGAGGTTTCCCTTTCTCCACATTCTCACCAACGTTTGTTGTTCCCTGTCTTGTTAATTTTAGCCATTCTAACTGGTTTAAGGTGGTATCTAATTTTGGCTTTGGTTTGAATTTCCCTGATGGCTAGTGATGTTGATTTTTTTATGCATCTGTTAGCCATATGTATGTCTTCTTTGGAAAAGTGTCTCTTCGTGTTTTCTGCCAATTTCTTGCCTGGATTTTTTGTTTTTGGGGGGTTGAGTTTGAGAAGATCTTTATAGATCTTGGATACTGGCCCTTTATCTGTAATGTCATTTGCAAATATCTTCTCCCATTCAGTGGGTTGGCTCTTAGTTTTGTTGACTGTTTCCTTTGCTGTGCAGAAGATTTTTATCTTGATGAAGTCCCGATAATTCATTTTTGCTTTTGATCCCTTCCCTTTAGAGACATGTCTTGAAAGAAATTTCTGTGGCGAGTGTCAAAGAGGTTATTGCCTATGTTCCCCTCTAGGATTTTGATGGATTCCTGTCTCACATTAAGGTCTTTCATCCATTTTGAGTTTATCTTGATGTATGAGATAATGGTCAGTTTCCTTCTTCTGCATGTGGGTGTCCAATTTTCCCAGCACCTTTTATTGAAGAGACTGTCTTTATTTCATTGTATATTCTTTCCTGATTTGTCAAGGATTAGTTGACCATAGAGTTGAGGGTCCATTTCTGGGTTCTCTATTCTGTTCTATTGATCTGTGTGTCTGTTTTTGTGCCAATATCATGCTCTCTTGATGATCATAGCTTTGTAATATAGCTTGAAGTCAGGCATTGTGATGCCCCCAGCTTTGTTTTTCCTTTTCCACATTCCTCTGGCTATTCGGGGTCTTTCTGGTTCTGTACAAATTTTAGGATTGCTTATTCCAGCTCTGTGAAAAATGTCAGTGGTATTTTGATAGGAATTGCCTTGAATGTGTAGATTCCTCTGGGTAGCATAGACATTTTATAATTGTAAATGGATCGATTCCTTAATCTCTCTTTCTTCAATCACATTTTTAGTGTATAGAAATGCGACTGATTTCTGTGCATTGGTTTTGTGTCCTGTGATGTTGAATTGTTGTATGAGTTCTAGCAATTTTGGGGTGGAGTCTTTTGAGTTTTCCACATAAAAGATCGTGTCATCATGTATCATATGACCTCACTGATATGAGGAATTCTTAATCTCAGGAAACAAACTAAGGGTTGCTGGAGTGGGGGGTGGGGTGGGAGGGATGGGGTGACTGGGTGATAGACACTGGGGAGGGTATGTGC
>NW_027747813.1:0-304 GCF_054177405.1 Leptonychotes weddellii | reverse complement strand
TCTGTTAAATAAATAAATAAAATCTTTAAAAAAAACCTTTCAGATAGTATGTTTTCAAATTCTCATTTTTATGCTCAAGATGATAAATAGGCAGCAGTCATTGTATTGGTCGTGAAAAATTTAGGGCTTTATGAATTTACCATTTTCAGAAGGCACCTGATAAGGAGATATTAGAAAAGAGCCGAGAAGGCAATGGGTAAGTCCACTGTCTGGGATGTTATGGGCCCCGTGTTTTTGTCCCCCCAACATGCATATGGAAGGCCTACCCCTAAGGAGATGGGGCTTGGAGGTAGGGCCTGTGGGA
>NW_027747812.1:0-304 GCF_054177405.1 Leptonychotes weddellii | reverse complement strand
TTTTTTCAGATTCCACATATATAGTAAGATTATACAGTATTTGTCTTTCTCTGTCTGACTTACTTAACATCTCTGCCTTCAGGGTCCATCTATATTGTCACAAATGGTAGAAATTTCTAATTTTTCTATATGTGAAATATATATATTTATATATATGAATATGTTATATAAATTATAATTATAGAAAATATATAAATTAACATATAAATATATATTTGCAGAACATATATATGATATAAAATATTACAAAATATTTTAAGCATAAAATATTATATATAAATACAAACTACATAAATATGAGCCA
>NW_027747811.1:0-304 GCF_054177405.1 Leptonychotes weddellii | reverse complement strand
ATCTGTGTGCATATGTGTATGTGAGCGTGCATGTGTGTGTGAGAGCGTGTGTGTGACTGTGCGTGTGAGTGTGTGTGTGACTGTGTGTGAGAGCATATGTGTGTGAGAGCATGTGTGTGTGTGACCGTGTGTGTATGACCGTGTGTGACCATGTGACCATGCATGTGTGTGTGAGAGCGTGTGTGTGTGACTGTGTGTGTGACCATGCATGTGTGTGTGACCGTGAGCGTGAGTGTGAGTGTGTGAGCATGTGTGTGCATATGTGTATGTGAGCGTGCATGTGTGTGTGAGAGCGTGCGTGTGT
>NW_027747810.1:0-304 GCF_054177405.1 Leptonychotes weddellii | reverse complement strand
TTTATATACAACTAAATTTGTTGCCAAGTCTATAACTCTTTCTGTTGAATTAATATTTTTCAGGGTTAATTTATTAATTTAAGATATAAAATATTTAAATAAAATGTTTCCTGAGACTGTGTGAACAAGTAGAGTTACATGGCTCCTTTTATTCCACACAAACTTTATTATATTTTTGCTTGAAACATTTTAAACATTATAGAATTAGTCTTGTTTCCCAAAACTGTGTGCAAATGGTCATTTTCAGGCCTTAGATCTCTGACATTCATGCCTTACATATGATGGTATTAAAGTTTCAACAAAG
>NW_027747809.1:0-304 GCF_054177405.1 Leptonychotes weddellii | reverse complement strand
TTTTTTTTTTTTTTTAAGATTTTTTATTTATTTGACAGAGACACAGCGAGAGAGGGAACACAAGCAGGGGGAGTGGGAGAGGGTGAGGGAGAAGCAGACTTCCCGCCGAGCAGGGAGCCCAATGCAGGGCTCGATCCCAGGACGCTGGGATCATGACCTGAGCCGAAGGCAGATGCTTAATGACTGAGCCACCCAGGCACCCCCTACTATTTTACTTTCTTCCCTGCCTCTAGCTAATTGATTTTTGAGAGTAAAGGAGTTTTGAAAGAATTTGTCCTCTTTTTGATGTTCATCTCTTTCCCAC
>NW_027747808.1:0-304 GCF_054177405.1 Leptonychotes weddellii | reverse complement strand
TTTCACTGGCTTCCTTAATCTCTCTTCCACGGACCTAAGAACTGCTGAAAATTCCAAACTTTTGTCTCCATAATAAGTTAGGCGGTTTTTATTGTAGGAAACACAATTTCTAGAACTTTCTCATTAAAAATACAAAGGGTAGTTAATGAGACATATATAGCGCTCCATCTCCTTGCCAATTCTCTACGAAAAGATGGGGAACAGAGGTTATAGGAGAATTAAAATAGGGTTCCATCTTTTGGCCATGAAAATAGTTTTTCAATCTAATAGTACAACACATTGCCAGTATACCCCCTGCATTGTT
>NW_027747807.1:0-304 GCF_054177405.1 Leptonychotes weddellii | reverse complement strand
TGGAATTCTCAGCATCTTCACATCAGAACACTATGCTCAAAGGTGATTTATTTTAAGAATCTTTCAAAATTGAGGTATAGAGGGGTGGAGCAAGATGACAAAGGTGTAGGAGACCTGGATTTCGTCTGGTCTCAGGAATTCAGCTGGATGGGGATCAAACCATTCTGAACACCTACAAACTCAACAGGAAATCAAAGAAAAGAACACCAACAACTCTCTGAACAGAAGAGTGACCAATTTCTGGAAGGTAGGACGTGCAGAGAAGTGAATCCGAGGTGATATTCGGGAAGATAAATGGCGTGGG
>NW_027747806.1:0-304 GCF_054177405.1 Leptonychotes weddellii | reverse complement strand
TGAGCGAGGACAGCCTCCCCGAGAGGACTCCGGGAGCACATTTTGAGATCCGCAAAATTCTTAGCCTAGCACATTCGAAGTGCTCATTAAACATTATCTAACACTGATAAGTGAAGCTGTTGGCGTGAACGGCATTTCTCCAGACAGGAAGGGGCTGGAGAAAATACAGGCAAATCTCACTTCAGGGTGCTCCGCAGATACTATGTGTTTTGTTTTGTTTTTTTTTTAAAGATTTTATTTATTTATTTGAGAGAGAGAGAATGAGAGAGAGCAAGCACATGAGAGGGGGGAGGGTCAGAGGGAG
>NW_027747805.1:0-304 GCF_054177405.1 Leptonychotes weddellii | reverse complement strand
TTCATTATATATATATGCTCTTTTGTGATGTCCCCTTTTCATTTCTGTTTATGGTAACCTGTATTTTCTCTCTTTATTTTCTTCATGAGTCAAATGAAGGTTTTATAATATTTTAATTATATGAATCAAATTTTATCTTTGCTGATTTTCTCCATTGTGCATCTGTTTTAATTTCATTGATTTTTTTTCTCCTAGTTTTATTATGACTATAATTACCTTAGATCTAAAGTGATGCTATTTTCCTAGTTTTTTGACATGGAAAGTTAAATTAATGCATCTTCAATCTTTTCCTTTTTTTTTTTTT
>NW_027747804.1:0-304 GCF_054177405.1 Leptonychotes weddellii | reverse complement strand
GGAAAAGCAAACAGTGAAGGATGCATTTGTGCCAAGATGAAGGGGCAGAGCGCCCTCTGTTGGTGTTTTACTCTTAAGGAGCCTCTACGTGTGCATAGCTCCTGTCTCCTCAAGCGGCCACATCCCGCCCGCTAAACTCAGTCTTACATCTCGGGCACGTCTCTGCATCACTTGAAATTCTTCAAAACCATGACTCCTGCTGAATGCATGATCAATAAACTTACTGTCACTTATCTTATCTTTATGTCTTTCCTGTTAGAAATCACCTGCCATGAAATACCTCACGCGTTCAGTGTTACTTGCT
>NW_027747803.1:0-4477 GCF_054177405.1 Leptonychotes weddellii | reverse complement strand
TTTTTTTTTTTTAAGATTTTATTTATTTATTTGAGACAGAGAGAATGAGAGACAGAGAGCATGAGAGGGAGGAGGGTCAGAGGGAGAAGCAGACTCCCTGCCGAGCAGGGAGCCCGATGCGGGACTCGATCCCAGGACTCCAGGATCATGACCTGAGCCGAAGGCAGTCGCTTAACCAACTGAGCCACCCAGGCGCCCAAACTTGCTGTCTATTTTTAATAGGAGTTCTAGCAGAGATGAGAAACCATCTTTGTTTCTAAAGCATCTCAAAGGCATGGACTACTCCAACAGCACACCTGCTATTAGTACATATGTTTGCTCTCTGATCTTTGGATAGCTGACAAGCTCTAGTGAGTGTAATAAATTCTTTCATCTGGGCCAATTTTACTTCAGATCAAGGACTGTATTCTTAGATTAGTGATTGCATATCCTGCTTGATAACTTCAAATTTCAGTTTGAAGTATGATTCATCAGCAAATGGTATTAGGTTAGTATTGGAGTACCTGGGTGGCTTAGTCGGTTAAGCATCTGCCTTCAGCTCAGGTCATGATCAAGGGTCCTAGGATCAAGCCCAGCATTGGGCTCCCTGCTCAACAGGGAGTCTGCTTCTCTCCCTCCCTCTGCCTGCTGGTTGTGCGCATTCTCTCGCTCTCTCTCAAATAAATAAATAAAATCTTTAAAAAATATATTAGGTTATTTTTTTCAGTAAGAGTCTCTAATAAACCTGAGGTACAGCAAGGTACAGCAAGTTCCCCAAGGCAAGATGATCATGAGGCTCCCCTTCTTCTGGTAGATGTAGGAGAATGGCAGGATTCAGGGTGTTATGGTGGTGTAGAATTGTGAGGAGTAATAGAATCTCATAAAAGGTTAATTGGCTGACTGAAAATTGTTCTGTGTTCTCAGTCGGTAGTAATATCTACACTGCATGAGGAACTACAAGGTCAAGCAAGGAGCTTAAAACTTGCACTGCAAAAGTGTCAACAAGAGGTTTAGAAGGAGAGAAATCAGAAGGATAAGGGGAAAGACAGAGAGCTGGATATTGAGAGGCAACTGAAGGACAGGAAGGAGAGGGTTTACCAGAGAAATTAGTCTACCTTGCTCTTGTTTAATTTACCCAATTGTTCATTATCATTGACCAAAGAATCTTTTAGTGAAGGAATTTTTGACTCAGAATTTTGTTTGTAGGCCTCTGCCCACCAATCAAAAAACACTGCCCACTGGGGAGTTAGCAAACCAAACTAACATGTAAGGAAAACCTCATCCAGTTTTATTGGTTACTCACAGCAAAGTTTGTCCAAATGGATGCTAGTCCACTCAGAACCACGAAGTCTGTGAGGCAGATTCAAACAACAGGCTTACAGGGCCCATGTTCAACCCCATGATTCTCCTTTTCTATGACTTTGAGACAGCATAACACAAAACAGCAATGCAAAAGACAGCAAAAAGTGATGATGAAAAGGAATGGCTTGTCTCTACCAGTGATGTCCCCCAAAATGGGAACCAATAACAAAACCCAGTACCAAACTGAGAACAAATAGTCAAGGAACTCAACACAGCAGAGTTCAGACTCTGTACTGACTGACCATATCCTCATGGACTCAACAAGCCTCCAGCAGCAAGACTCAAGGGGTCACTGGGCACTGCACTTGGTTGAAGGCTGGGGTCTATGGCAGCAGGTCATACAAATCAGGTGTCTGTTGCATCTCTACAATAACTGTGAAGTAAACAAAGAAAGACCACCCAAATGAGAACAAGGAGAGGCTATTTTGCCAGAGCTTGCTATATATACCAAGGGAGTCAGCCGCTATCACTTGCATTTGGCAAGAACTTGAAGACAGAAGAGTAGGAAAGCTTTATAGTAGAAAAAGGGGACAGCCTCAAATATGCCATGGCTGGAGGCTGTTGGCAGGAGGAAGCTGTAGGAAAACTAACTGGAAGCAGGGCATCCTATGTAATTGGCTAGGGGACATATTTGGCTTTTTCTGGTTGGTCCTAAGCTGAGAACAGACAAAAACTAGGGAAGCTCTCAGTTATTAATCAAGTCCTGGCTGTTTTCCACCAATTGTTACAGGGTTATTGTTTGGCTTCCTGCATTATTTGCTAGAAAGAGTGGTCTGATTTCCCACAAGTCTGACCTATAGATAGTAGGCTGGTTTCCTGGGCTGTTTCCTATAGAAAATGGGTTGGTTTCCTGGGCCAGTTGCTATGGATCATGGGTCAGAGTTCTATTTTTATATATGATTTGGCCACTGTTCATTTGTATATTCAGTCTCTCACAACATAGGGTAAGTACTATTTTTTTTTTTTTTTAAAGATTTTATTTATTTATTTGAGACAGAGAGAATGAGAGAGAGAGCACATGAGAGGGGGGAGGGTCAGAGGGAGAAGCAGACTCCCTGCTGAGCAGGGAGCCCGATGCGGGACTCGATCCCGGGACTCCAGGATCATGACCTGAGCCGAAGGCAGTCGCTTAACCAACTGAGCCACCCAGGCGCCCCTAGGGTAAGTACTATTATTCTCATTTTACAAATGAGGGAAGTGTGACATGGAGACACGGTAAATGGCAGAGCAAGAATTCAAACTAAGGCAATCTGTCTAGTCTGTGCCCTCAGCCCTGTAGATAGCTGCTTCCAATGTTGCTCTTTTGGTGTTGGGTCCATTCCAGAAATTTCTTTTTGGTAAGAAAGTTTAAATCTCTGTTCTTCTACCCAGTTGTTTGGGGTCTCCTGCCTACTCATTTTTGTAGCCCAACTAAAGAACGATGTATAAAGTGTTGTTACATTAATAACTTATGAAAGAATTTTTGTTTTTTTGTTTTTGTTTGCAATTGTCTTCCCTTTTAAGACTAGAGAAGGAGAATTTTTACAGTTGGTTTCCCTGGAAGCAGACTCTGAACCGGAGATGAGTATACAGTAAGCTTACCAGTGAAAGCTCTTGGACTCAACCCCTGAGGAAGGGGGGGGTGGGGGTGGAGCAGAACTGAACAGAGAGAAGCTGAGCTATGATGCAGCCTCAACCAAGGTCCCAGCCATACCCATGGGACTCAGTGGAGTTGGGATGACCCTTCAGAGTTGGCTTGCATTGCAGCAAGGCGGCCTGGCCTTTTATTCCCCTAGAAACTGGTCAATAGAAGAGACCACCCCCAAGAACAGTGTGGGTAATTTCCACAGGAAGCTGAAGTCTGATGACTGTCTTCTGGCAACACTCCCAACATCTAGGAGAATGGGAATCTCTGTGCAGCGTGTTTATGTACTGAAATGTCATTCTAAGACAGAAAAGCTCTAAGAAATTAGTCCTCAGAAACCACTAACGATTTAAAAATGTGGGGGTTGGTTTAGAGTGCTAATTCCTCGAGGTACTATATTTGGCTGCACTAAGATAGAAACAATTGATCCAATAAAGAACAAGCCCTGAGGGCTGATGTGACAAACTTCTGAAGTGAACTAATAGAAATACATACCCAGAAATGTCAGGGGTGGTGTGGGTGGCCAGGTGAGCTTCTTCCAAAGAGGCTTTGGGTCCCAGCCTGATCCTCATTCACACCACAAACTTTGGGATTTCCTTATGACACCAGGATAAGTGCATGAGATTTGGTTCCTGAACTGAAATTAGACTAGAGCATGGGTCAATCCATAAATTCCTTTGGACTTATTCCTACCTGCTCCAGGTAGAAATCTTGTGACCTCTGAGCAGGGACCACTCCCTTGAACTAACTCAGGGGTTATCTGGAAAGAGACTGAAAAGTTCCACGAAGAGGGGGATGGGGCAACAAAATGGAAGAAGAGAGTAGATGGATGCCAATAAGGAGGAGAAAGGGAAAAAGGAGAAAAGAAGCAAAATAAGATTAAGAAGGGGAAGACTGCTTACATAGTGTCCTACCTAAAGACGGGAGTCAGATTAGGAGACACTTCAAGATTCTTTCATCTTCATGATTCTAAGATTAAGTTGGCATTGCAAGTAATTTCCTGGTAGAGATGGTATGTCCCTCTCCCACCTACCAAGGCTGATTTTATATTTGGAGAATAAAACATTATTCTACCCCCTAGCACATCCTAGAGGAAAACACAGTAAAGCTTCCTTCCTGTCAGTTTCAACAAATACTCTACAGAAAGATACAAATCATCCAATGAAACAAACCCTCCCCAAGAATAATAAGGAAAATGGGTGAGAGACAAAGCCGGGAAGAGTGACACCCCATAATACCTGAGTCATGAAAGCTGAAAGCCATCTTTTTAATTCGCACTAAAAGTAAGACGATGCAAAGGAATCATCTGTTTTCCAAATGATTTGCTCTTTATAACAAAGTGCTCAATGCAAAACAAAAATGCTTAACAGTTCAGAAAATAGCTTTGAAAGTTCATATATAAGAACATTTTCTCAAAATGTTTTGCCTACACAAGACTACACCATTTGTGGGAGAAAATGCAGCTTTCCAAATGTTGAAGAGCCGAATAAATGCATCTCTTAGATTCTCTAC
>NW_027747802.1:0-304 GCF_054177405.1 Leptonychotes weddellii | reverse complement strand
TGGGTTTGAATTTCCTAATGGCTAAAGATTCTGAACATATTTTCATGTGCTTATTGGCCATTTGTATATTTCCTGTGGAGACATATCTATTCAGATCTTTAGAACCCTTTTTAAAATTGGTTTGTCTTTTTATTGTTGTTGACTTCTTTTTTTTTAAAAGATTTTATTTATTTATTTGACAGAGAGAGAGATAGCGAGAGCAGGAACACAGCAGGGGGAGTGGGAGAGGGAGAAGCAGGCTTCCCGCAGAGCAGGGAGCCCGATGTGGGGCTCTATTCCAGGACCCTGGGATCATGACCTGCGC
>NW_027747801.1:0-304 GCF_054177405.1 Leptonychotes weddellii | reverse complement strand
GGAGGGAGAGTGTGAGTGGGCACCGGGTTCCAGAAGCCCAAGCTTCTGGAACCAAGCAAGAGGCGCCCGTGATCTCCCGGGTGATGAGTGGGTATGGACCGAGCCCTCGAAGCTCCGAAGCCGGCAGGTTGTCGGCACCTGCGCAGAAAGAAGCGGGGGGTCGGTAGACGCAAGAACTAGAACATGACCCGCAAGGACTCACTAGAGAGCGCGGGGCGCACGGGCTGCAACAGCCAGAACGGCCCGGGGCTTGCACACCCCAGTAGCCGGTGAGTACCTGACGCCCCCCCGCGCGCTTTGAAGG
>NW_027747800.1:0-304 GCF_054177405.1 Leptonychotes weddellii | reverse complement strand
TGCCCCCGCCGGGCCCCAGAGCTTCCGAACGTCTACACCCGCCGCCCGGGGTCGGCCTCCCCCGCAGCGTTTTGGAAATGCGCGGCTTCACGCCCGCCCAGCCCGCCTGCGCCCGAGTCCGCGTGTCCACCAGGTGCGGCGGCTGTGGGGGCGCGTTCGCCTCGGGGTACCTGCCCTGTGCCCTGTGCGCCCCGTCCAGGCCCCCGGGTCCCCTTCGGTGCGGTGAGGACCCGGAGGACGGAGAGGCCGCGGGCGGGACTTTGCGGAGGGGGGCGGGGGTCCGGTGTGTCCTCTGAGGGTCCCT
>NW_027747799.1:0-304 GCF_054177405.1 Leptonychotes weddellii | reverse complement strand
TTCTGCAAAAGGAGAGGAGGGAGACCGCTGTGGTAGGGGGCCTCCTGCTGTGGGAACCTCGCCTTCTGCGCCCTGCTGAGCCCCCAAAGTAGGTAGGGGATTATTGCCCCAGCCCCTGGGCTGAGCGAGGCCAGGCCTCCAGGGCCAAATGAGGGGGCTGCTGCTGGCTCTGCGCCAGCAGCGTGGAGGAGCCCCCAGGGGAAGGCCTGCTGCGCAACCCTGAGCCTTACCGTCTTCAGTCTCCACATAGAGGCGGAGCCCCAGGTCCTTGTTCCGGCTCAACAACCAGCGGTCACTGGCCGTT
>NW_027747798.1:0-304 GCF_054177405.1 Leptonychotes weddellii | reverse complement strand
CCATGATGAAGCTGAGGCTAAGATTTTGCTTGAAATTATACCTTTACTTAGATTCCTCTCCTCTTTCCTGCTTCCCTCACTCTTCTAAGTTTCTTACGAGAGCATTCAATAAATTGCTTGCATTCAAGTCCTCACACTGTGGCCAGCTTCTGAGAAACTTGATGGGTAGAAATATGCTAAAGAATGGATCCAGAAACTCTATAACCTAAATTTTCAAAGCTTATAATTGAGTGGTAAAGGATTCTACTTCCCTCTTTAACTTTCCTGAAACTTTGATTTCAGGCTTCTGGCTTCCAGAACTGTG
>NW_027747797.1:0-304 GCF_054177405.1 Leptonychotes weddellii | reverse complement strand
GTCATTTGTAAATATCTTCTCCCATTCTGTCAGTTGTCTTTTGGTTTTGTTGACTCTTTTGCTGGAGCACAGAGGATTTTAAGGGCAGTGAAACTATTCTGCATGATACTATAGATTTGTGTCATACATTTCTTAATACCCATAGAGTACAACACCATGAGTGAACCATAATGGAAACTATGGACTTGGGGTGATAATGATGTGTCATTGTAGGTTCATAAATTGTAACACGCGTACCACTGTGGTAACGGATGTTGATAGTGGAGGAGGTTGTGTGGGTATAGGGACAGGGGATATATGGAAG
>NW_027747796.1:0-304 GCF_054177405.1 Leptonychotes weddellii | reverse complement strand
TGAAGCATGCAAGGTGCTCGGGCACAAGAGGGTGAGACTGAGGGAAAGAGTGAAAGCCAACAGCAAATTGGTCTGGAGAGAAGACAGGCAGACCAGCTTTGCCAGTTTGACAATGTTGTTGTTACCCACCCTGGCCTCATACGTGATGTGTTCAGGGGAAGATGAGAGTCAGCTCTCCATCAACAACGCAAGCCTTCTGTCTGCCACAAAAAAGAATCCTTGACTGTTTCTACTTTGAAGAGTTAAAAACCTAGAGATGGGTTCCTCATAGGTCCTCTATTTTCTCCTGCCACCTTTTCTCTCT
>NW_027747795.1:0-304 GCF_054177405.1 Leptonychotes weddellii | reverse complement strand
CTAGGTAAGACCCTGTTACACATAAAAGGCAATAAGTAAATGTTAATTAGTGGGTTGATAATAATTATTATAAAGCCATAGATCTTTAGTGAAGGGGGACTAGGAAACCCTGTGTGTCTCAAAGAAGAGGTAACAACCCAAGGTATACTGTTAGGATAATTCTTGAGGGAACCACATTGGTTTTGATATGGTTATATTAGGCTCTAGAATAAATATTCTTCATATTTTCTCATTTTAAGCTTAGGTACTCACTACTAATCATCATCAAGAACCTGATAAGCAGAGAGTCAATTTTTTTTTTTTT
>NW_027747794.1:0-304 GCF_054177405.1 Leptonychotes weddellii | reverse complement strand
TACTGAGCACCTTTAGTGTGGCTACTCCAAACTGATATGTCCTTTAACTGTAAAATGCACACCAGATTGTAATGATTTAGAAAAACAAGAAAAAAAGAAAAGAACAACGACACAAGAGTTTAAGGTATCTTCTTAATTGTCTATGAAATATATTGGATGTATTGGGTTATACAAAATATAATTTCACCTATTACTTTTTGCTTCTTTAGTGTGACTGTAAGGAAATTTTAAATTATATATGAGATTAGCATTATATTTCTATCATACAGATCTAATCTGGAGGCCTGATATTAAGGTACCATCC
>NW_027747793.1:0-304 GCF_054177405.1 Leptonychotes weddellii | reverse complement strand
GTTTCTTAAGGTGGCCCGCGAAGCTACGGAGTTGAGGTTCCTTTTCTGAGGTGCAGGCGGAGAGCCGTAAATCCCACTCCAAGCACGGTCCTTGTGCTTTCATCCTCCTCCAAGTGCTATCTGGTTTCCCTTGTGATTATTTTGACCCACTGGTTCCATAGGAGTGTGGTGTTTAGTTCCCATATTTGTGAATTTCCAAACTCCCTTCCAAATTAGAACGAATTTCCGATTTCATTCCATTGTGGTCGGAGAACATATTTTGTACAATTTCAATCTTTTTAAATGTACTGAGATTTGTTTTATG
>NW_027747792.1:0-4477 GCF_054177405.1 Leptonychotes weddellii | reverse complement strand
ACTGAGCCACCCAGGCGCCCTATGATGTTATTCTTAAGCAAGATTATAGGTGGCTCTGTAAGGAAACGTGTGTTTATTTAAAAAGGTAAACTAAAGACAACTTCGCTTAAAATGCTCTAGAGTCCTCTTTTATATTCTATCATCCTGGCAGGCTTTCCCAAAGGGTCTGAACGTATGAAGTGTGAGTAGATCCACTCACCCCATTGTCTCATACGAGTGGAGGGTTGTTCTGGGTGATGACATAAAAGAGTTCCAAAGCCCCAAGTCCAAATCATGGTGAATGCCAACGTGACAATATTTACATTACCATAAATGCTCAGCTGGGGCAATTTTGTCCCCCAGGGGCCATGTGGCAACATCTGGAGACCTTTTGGATGGGCACAACTAGGTGAGGGTGGTATTGACATCATCTGGGTAGAGGCCAGGGACACTGCTACCACCCTACAGTGCCCAGGGCGGCCCCCGCCACAGAGAACAATCCAGTCTAAAATGTCAATAGTGCCAAGTTGGAAAAAAAAAAAAACAACCTGCTGTAGAGTAGCATTTGAAAGATGCAACAAAGTTTTGCCATTGTTACATCCTTAGCCAACTCTTGACAACACTAACCAGAGAGAAGTATTTTAGTTTCGTGTATGACGCACGCAGGTCCATTGTGCTGCGTCTGTAATGTACAGCTACTTCGAGTAGTCCTATTTATAGAGTTCGCCTCATAAAATGACTTTACTGCCTCATGTATTTTTTTTGCAATAGAACAAGTTATAATTACAGAATTTTAGAAACTGTTGCCCTTTTTTGGCAGGGGGGGAGGGGGGAGCTGGCTTCTGTTTGAGCCGGGCCAAATAAATTTTCTAAAAAGCATTAATGGCCACAAACAGACTCATATGGAGTCATCAAATGAGATTAGCGCTCAAGGTTTTCAAATGATCTTTGTGATACCCAAGGTCAGATCATCTCTTAAGATAACCAGCATAATAGTTTATCTTTAATACCCCCCTTTTTTTTAAAGAAAAAATTATTCCCTGTAGGAGTTTTGATGGATGATACTACGTTGAAGTTCCATGATGTTGTTCCTGGTGGAATTATTTCATTATGTATCTGGCATTATGATGGATGGACGGAACTGGTTTTGGCGGCTGTGGAAGGGGATCCCAGTAAGGTGCTTTCATGCTTCTCTAAATGGATATTATACTTCATGAAGCAACCGTAAACTGTGTCTTGTGTGTGTGTGTGTGTGGGGGGGTGGGGATTCAGTCTTTCATGTGAATATTTGAGTAAAAGTTTCAGAGTAGGAAAAAACAGAACTTGGACTCATGTCATAATGATTAAATACTATATTGAGAGTTTCCACTCACTCTTGGGTTTGCTATCTCATGGTATTCACTTATAACCCACCCCCACACGCACACCCCAAAGAAAAAGGAACCAGGGTGGTGCATTTTCTATTCACATGTATATTTTGTAAAGTTGAAAACCTGATTTAACAGTGGGTGAAGGGCTCCGGAGAACTGGGAAGTGCACAATCTAGAGCATGTGATAGGTCAAAAATCCTAATGGGGGTCTGTCCCTCCCCTAAGGTGGAAAGAGCACACACCACTCGATACACAGCAGGTGCCTACTCTTTTCCAGGCCTTGTGCTTGGCTCTCAGCTGAGCTCTGGGGTGGGCAGCGAGGAGAAGGGAGGAGGAAACCAGGAAACCAGAACATCTATACCCAACAGAGAAGGTGGGGGTGGGGGTGGGGGTGGCGCGGAGGGGGGCGAGTGTATGTTCTTCTACAAAGTACATTTGGATGAAAGGCTATGAGCGTGTGAGGAGAGGGTTTACTTCCAGCCAGGAAAGGCTGGCTGCAGGCAGCTTGCGGGAATCAGGTCCGGGAGAGGTGGGTGGTCTCTAGGGAGGCAAACACTGCCTGTGTGCGGGAGCCTTAGAAGGAGGGGTGGGGCATGTCCCAGCTGTTGAGCATCCCCTCCAGGTCCTTCCCTGGGGTCCTCTGCTCCTGGCCTTCCCCTGCCTCCCCTCTGCCACCGGGGACTCGGTGTTGCCTGGGTTTTCTGGCTCTTGCTCTGAACCCGGGGATTCCCTCCTGTCTCCCACACTCTGGGGCTCTGCCTACCCCCACTGCCGCCCCCGCACTGGATGCCCCACATCTGGGACGGAGTTCCTCTCTGCCAGAGCCCGCAGCCTTCCTCTCGTGCTCAGGGCCTGACTTCACCACGAGATGATTATATTATGGGGCTATTTTTCATCTGTGAGTGGAGTTCAGAGTGTTCCAAAAGTTAACGGAGACAATGGGCCCGAAAATAGATCGGAAGGCCAGAATACATCAAGTCTCCAGAGAAGTGCATTCCCCTCTGGGGAGGCCACTTCGTGTCGTCTGGTGTCTTCCTTAATGGCCGCAACCACCTTCCTCTGGACACCCAGAAAAGCTATTTTCTCTCTTCAAAACACCGACAGGAAGAATTTCCTGCCTCCCGAGCCTGCCTGATGGTAAATGCGTATTTCCTGGACATGTATAGCGCGTGGTCAACAATGTCCTCCCCTGGGTGTGTTCCAGCTTCTCAGTTAGGGTTTGCCCCTCTCTGTTCCCATCACGAGCCTTAACTGGGCCTTCGAGCAAACCTCCCCTCAGGAGGGTCCAGGCACCCACCAGCCAGGTGTACCTGCACTTTGGAACTAACTCAGACTCACTGTGTGGACCCCCTTTATCCTGCCTAGCTCTCCTGCCTCGGTGTTGATGAAGACTCGCTCTACCAAACTGCAAATTCGCAGCATTTGGAACACAAGCAGTGGAAGGACTGGATCGCTCAGAGAGCGTTCGTGGCCTTGTACATTACCTCTCACAGAGGCCACTCGGCTGCTGTGCAGTACCTTCTAGAACACGGTAATTCTGAGAGACGGATGAGTATGTTCAGAAGGTGGGGTCTTCTGTGGGTAGGGAGGACAGAGTGGCTAGTCTTCCTGGGCCCTTCAACAATGGCGTCCTGGACCCAAGTTGTGTCAACCATCAATCATGGTCCCTGTGGGCCACTGGCTCTCTGTAGGGGTCTTGGGACATGCTGAGTAAAGGCTGTTGTCCCCTCTCTTGGCCGGGTCTCAAGAAGATTCTTTCTGTCGTGGGAGATGGAATTTTTGGACACTAATTCACAGGAATAGCCAAAAGAGCTTCCTGGCCTCTTACAACACTGCTGGAGATGTTCCTAAGCTCCCTGTGTTATTTCTGCCCCACTTGAAGTTGGGTTTCTACCACGGTCTGGGGGCTCTAGCCCCAAGCCACCATCGCTCTCTTGGGGGGTGTGTGTGTGTGTGTGTGGCAGGCCGGCCAGTCTCCTTTCTCCATGACTTTGAATTATTTCCCTCAAGAGACCCTTGCCCCAAACCCTCTTTTCATCTCCTCTCCATCCCCGTCTCTCCCCCGCCTTCAAGGACAAGTTGCCCCCTCTCTCTCTGTTGATAGAAATAGAAGCCTTGGCCTGCATTGTCTCTGAATGTGAGGGCTTGCCTGAGATCTGCTGGAGCACACTTTATCTTCCCTGGACGTAGGATATTTTTGGGAAAAGAGGCCCTCAGATTGAGGTGTCGACCATTCCAGAACAATAGACAATGGCCACAGACTGCCCAGGCCGCCGGCTTCCTCAGGAACAGGAAGAACATGTGACAGACTGTTTGGTCAGGGATTTGAGGCCCAGAAGGGGGCCTCATCCGAGGGTCTCCCCTATCAGCTTGCCTTCCAATCCAAACCTTTCCTGCCCGCGGTCTTGACCCCGGCCTCTCTCTGCGTCTCTTTGCCTCTTTTCCCACCTCCACCAGGCAAGGTGCAAGCATCCCGGGGCCGGGGCGGGATGCCTGGCGCTCGTGTGTTGGGTAGAGGTTTTCCTGACTATTCTGCTTCTTCCTCCACTGCTTTCGGCACGCTGCCTGTTGTGGGATGAAATATGGGCTGTTCACAGACCAGCAGTCCTTTAAGCTCATAAAAAGTCATTTTCACTCTGATGGAACTGTGATGTATTTGAAAGCCCCAGTTAAAACATTACAGCCAGCTTTGCAAAGTTTTCTGTCCTTTGCTGCAAAGCCGTGCCGAGGCTGAGGCTGGGCGTTAGGAGAACCTATTTAAAACGTTACCTCACCGACCAGCCATAGCTCATAAAAACTGGCTACAGAAATGTCAGCTGCTTGTAATTGAATTGCCTTGTTTTCTGTGTCATGATATTTGTTACCCAGAATTTGATTCAATTCAACAAGTCCATATTGGACACCTGTCATTAGCCCATCCACCTGCGGGAGGCAGTGAGGAATTCAATCGAAGTGAAATCTGTCCATGAGTCAGGCTGCCCGTCGTCTGTCATTTCCCGAGCGCCTGTCTTTTCTAGGCATCGCGCTACGTGCCGGGGATGAAAACAGCAGTGATCAAAACAAGTGTGTTTTCTGCCTTCGTGGAGTTTATGAAGGGAAGTCAGCAAATTATTACAAATAATTAATTC
>NW_027747791.1:0-304 GCF_054177405.1 Leptonychotes weddellii | reverse complement strand
CAGAAATGCTGTGTTTTATTTAATCCCCCTCTATGGATGGTAGCTGTGATTGTTTCTAGACTTAAAAAATATACATAAGTATATATAAAGATATATATACAATCGGTCCTTATTAGTTCTTGATTCCATATTTGCAAATTCACCTACTTGCTAAAATTTATTTGTAACCCCCAACCAAGATGCACAGAGCCCAATGACGCACACGTTCCCAGTGGAGGGAACTCTGCCTTTATGTTTCAGCTCCCTGACTGTGTCCTTTACGTGCTAGATTTGGTACCACACTGCATTTTTGTGGCTTTTCGTT
>NW_027747790.1:0-304 GCF_054177405.1 Leptonychotes weddellii | reverse complement strand
TTAATTCATTTATTTTGTTGTGATTAAGTGAAATATTTGGGTTTATTTCAACCATCTTTATTTTTGCATCATTTTGTCATATTTAATCTTCACCTCTAAAAAACAGATTTATCAACTTTTATATATATAACTCTTTAATCACTCTAATACATTTTAATGATTATATACTAATATTTATACTTGACATAATGAAATCAAAAGTAAATCATCATCTTTATCATCCCTCTTGAAAATACCCATCTTTTACTCTGAAAAACAAACTGAGGGTTGTAGAGGGGAGGGGGGTGGGAGGATGGGTTAGCCT
>NW_027747789.1:0-304 GCF_054177405.1 Leptonychotes weddellii | reverse complement strand
TTTATAAGTTAGGTATAGAATTTTAATTCAAAACATAAAGGCTTTCTTTCATCCTGACGTACTTTTTCCATAACTTTATTTTTATCATTTAGGAAAATGTAATGGTCAGTGCTTATAGGGTATGTGACGTGCCTAACAGTACTTACATGGGGTACTTTTTAAAATCAGAAAAATACATAAGTTACAACTATATAGTTTGGTGATTTTTTTTTTTGAAACTGACATTACCAGAATCCCAGAAGTTAGCCATTCAGTTATTACCCATCCCCATTCCCAAAGTTAATGACAGTCTTGACTTTTATTT
>NW_027747788.1:0-304 GCF_054177405.1 Leptonychotes weddellii | reverse complement strand
TAAAACAGGCTGGGGCGCCTGGGTGGCTCAGTTGGTTAAGCGACTGCCTTCGGCTCAGGTCATGATCCTGGAGTCCCGGGATCGAGTCCCGCATCGGGCTCCCTGCTCGGCAGGGAGTCTGCTTCTCCCTCTGACCCTCCCCCCTCTCATGTGCTTTCTCTCTCTCAAATAAATAAATAAAATCTTAAAAAAAAAAAAACAGGCTATAACTCCCATTGAATGAGGCATACCAAACCTGAAAGATTGCAGAAGGTTTTCATCAGCGTCTGCTGAAGACCCCCATGCTGGGGGAGCGTCCTGGCTG
>NW_027747787.1:0-304 GCF_054177405.1 Leptonychotes weddellii | reverse complement strand
GCCCCTCGACGTGTGGCCCCCAGAACAGTGAGACGGGACATTTCTGTTGCTGACGCCACCTAGTCCGTGGGATTGGTTACGGCAGCCCCAGGAAATTGGTATAACACCCATCCCTGAAATTCAGGCATTTCTATCAATTTCACAGGGGAAAATATTTTAAAAATCATAGAATATTCTGAGTCAAATTTTGACCGGAGAGCTGGTGCTGTGAAAGCCACTCACTTAAGGAAGGCGAAATCTGAATTCTGAGGGGAAGAGAGTGAATAAGACCTCACATGAAGAAAACCGCGGGGCCGCCTGTGAG
>NW_027747786.1:0-304 GCF_054177405.1 Leptonychotes weddellii | reverse complement strand
TGGACAGATCATCTAAGCAGAAAATCAACAAGGAAACAAGAGCTTTGAATGATACATTAAAGAAAACACCATAAATGGAAGAAGTGTTTGCTCTAATGTTTCCCTCCATGTCAGGGAACTCCATTGGTTTGACACTCCTGACTCCTCTCCACAGCTTCATCATTAAGGGATTTTATTCACTCCACATTGGGTGGGTGTGGGAAAAGTGCTATATGTCACTGTAAATTTGGGAAGAATGAAACGAACATACTTAGGACAGAATCTCCCTTCTTCCTCTTAGAATTTAGATACCCAGAGTATAATT
>NW_027747785.1:0-304 GCF_054177405.1 Leptonychotes weddellii | reverse complement strand
GATATCACAGAGTGTATCTGTAGCATAGGGAAGACCCAGGCCTCTTGGGGTGAGGAGCCTTCTGTGTTACAAGAAAGTCTCAAGAAATGGAAATCACTTTGAGCGTCAAAGGCTTTGGTTGGTTATTGTTGCATTTGTTATAAAATCTGGGGTAGATAAAGGTAGGGTCAAACCTGGAAGCTTCTAGTTGAATGGTAGATCTTACCATTCAGGGGTAGAGATGCTGTCAGGAATAAAGCTGTGTCCTTGTCATAATCCATTGTCATTTGCATGGCAGCATTTCCCAAAATGTGCTCCAAGGAAT
>NW_027747784.1:0-304 GCF_054177405.1 Leptonychotes weddellii | reverse complement strand
CACACTGGAAATGCAGCTACTATCCTGGAGGATCCGTATGCTTACTTTTATTTCGTTTAAATCAGCTTAGATGGTGCCTGTCTTTGGGACTTCATGTCTCTGTGGATATACAAACTTAAATTTTATTTTCCATTAAAAAAATAAACACATAAAAATTAATCCATTAATCAGCTTACGTTAAGGAGGCACATGTGGTAGACTGGCTGCCACTTGGGACGGTGCCGATTTCTCCCTCCTCTAGGCCAAATTCCTGCTCTCTCCAAAGTAGCGTGGCCAAAGCTCACCTCCCTAGCATGCTCCAGTT
>NW_027747783.1:0-304 GCF_054177405.1 Leptonychotes weddellii | reverse complement strand
CCACCCCAGCTTTCTTTTGGTGTCCATTAGCATGGTAAATGGTTTTCCACCCCCTCACTTTCAATCCGGGGGTGTCTTTGGGTCTAAAATGAGTCTCTTGCAGAGAGCATATCGATGGGTCTTGTTTTTTTTTATCCAATCTGATAGCCTGTGTCTTTTGATTGGGGCATTTAGCCCATTTACATTCAGGGTAACTATTGAAAGATAGGAATTTAGTGCCATTGTATTGCCTGTAAGGTGACTGTTACCGTACATTGTCTGTGTTCCTTTCTGGTCTATGTTGCTTTTAGGGTCTCTCTTTGCT
>NW_027747782.1:0-304 GCF_054177405.1 Leptonychotes weddellii | reverse complement strand
TGGTGAAGCACGTCCCCCACAGATGGAACCCTTGGAGCATGAGGTCTGTGTGCTGAGTGTGAGGAAATCAAGGGCAAGCATTTCTCCTCCAGCAAAGGTGGTTGCTCCGGTCCTGCCCAGCAGCCACGGGTGGATGCCTCGCCAATCTCAGATGTTGCCTGGAGGGGGGACCCTAGAAGGGGGCGGGAGGACACAGGCCGGAATCAGAGGGACCAGTGCTTGGAGCGGGCCTCGTGGGCACCTGCACCAACGGCCAGACCTGACAGACTCCCTTAAAGATAAGTGTTTGGTAATGCTACCCCAC
>NW_027747781.1:0-4477 GCF_054177405.1 Leptonychotes weddellii | reverse complement strand
ACAGGAGACGCCAACTCTACTCTGATTTGGGGTAAGGCCTGTGGAAGCACATTCAGTGACTGGCAAACCATGATAATTCTGTTATCCCTGACCAACCCCTGCTGACCTGCCTGGCCCACACCTGTCGGATGGCTCCTCACCTCCTGGAGGAATAGGCCTGAGGCTTCTCCTGCCGACATGGACCCACCTTGCTGTTGGCCGTGTTTCTCTTTTTTCTCTGGCCTGGCTCCACGAGCTCACAGGCCTCTCTGTGCCTTTGTTCTAGGGGTTCTCCCCACCTGGAATGCCCTCTCCCCGGGATGCCCTCACACACACACACACACACACACACACACACACACGGGCATGGCACATTTCTGTCCCTACCCATTCATCACCACCACCTGGACATAGGAATATGCTGCATGTTCTAGCACCTAAGAGGAAAATGTGAACAATTAAACAATTAAAATAATTAAATTACAATTACATTAAATTAAATTTAAACAATTAAATTAAAATGAAAACAAAGTCCCCTAAACTTTGGAATGTACCTCAAAAACCCTTATTAAAAATCACCTTCTCAGGCAGCGGGATCAGTGGATGGGATCAGTGGATGGGATCAGTGGACGGGATCAGTGGACGGGAACCCACAGAGGCCCTCACAGTGTGTTTATTTATTGCATTTATTTAGCACTGCCTATTTATTTATCAGTATTTTTTCTTTGCTCCTTCCTCCCTCCCTCCTTTCTTCCTTCCCTCTCTCTCTTTTCTTCCTTTCCTTCCCTTTCCCTTTCTTTCTTTTCTTTCTTCCTTCCTTCCTCCCTCTCTCCCTCCCTCCCTCTTCCTTTCTTTTTCTTTCTTTCTTTCCTTTCTTTCCTTTCTTTTTCTTTCTTTCTTTCTTCCTTCCTTCCTTTTTTTTCTTCCTTTCTTCCTTCCTTTCTTTCTCTTTCTTTCTTTCCTTTCTACAGCACTGCATTTATTGGGCACTTCCTATCTGCCAGACACTGTGGTAAGTACCTTACAGTCTATCTTGTCACATATCTATCTCTTTAAGAGGCAGGACCTATTATTATCCCCATTTTACAGATGACAACTGAGGCTAGAGTGATTACCAAATGAATAAGGGGCAGAGCCACAAAGTCTGTTCTAACCCAACTTGAAAGCCCACAACTTTGGCCTTTTCTGGACTCACAAAGTGGTGGATCATAGGCAGCATCTGCCTGCAGTTGTGTTTTATTTGGCCTACTCAACGTTTTATAATTAATTGCCAATATTTAAAAACCAGATTTCCCATATACATTGGGATATCCAGCTTCTCTTGAAATACCCAAGGACTTGACCACACTGGACCTGGGTTTCCACGTGGCGATCGTTAGCTGGAGGGAGTGAGAGTTGCCCCAGATACAACCAATGTGTGTGTTCCACTCGGTCATATGTTCCCCAGCCCCCACAGACCCACCTCATTCATTTTTATTGCCTGTCTGGCTCCCGGAAGTACTTGAGTTTATGACTCCTGGGTTCACACCTTCTAGTGGCCAGGTTTGCCTTGGGATATCATGAGCTCCCCATCACCAGAGGTGTGCAAACTGAGACTAGCTGGCTACTCGGTAGGGGTGTTGAAAAGGGATTTTAAGATCCACTTGGGGAATTGGGTCAAATAACATATAGTCCCTTGTGGCCCTGCAGTGCCAAATATTTACTTAAGACTTTGCAGCATATAGTGTTAAGAACTAACTTACCCCCTGGTCTCAACTTACTGTTTCAACTTTCCCTTCACCTTGGTTTCTGATTTATTTACATATTTTGATCATATGATTATGCTGTATGAATTCTTATAAGCTCCCTCAAACCCTTTTTGGAACAAGGCATGGGGAACAGATAAATCTAGAATAAATATTTACATAAAGGGCTTGGTTCCAGGAACAGAAAAGAAACAACAACAACAAAAAAGAATTGTAAGTTGTGTAACTTGTATAGCTTGTAAGTTGTAGGAGTTGTTAACCGCCAAGTTATCTCAGTTTCTCTGAAATTCTCGAGCTCAAGGTCATAAAGAACAGAAAGACCTAAGAGTCTGGATGCTATAGTTACAGGTTTGTGCTTAGGTCCTCCCAGGAAAGGGAGCCTCAGGAAAGGCAGCCTCAAAGTTTTATTTCCCACTTTTTACCTGAAATAGATTTTAAAATTATAAAATGGAGGGGTGGGGCACCTGGGTGGCTCAGTTGGTTAAGTGTCCAACTCTTTTGTTTTTAAGATTTATTTTTTTATTGGACACAGAGAGAGACAGCGAGAGAGGGAACACAAACAGGGGGAGTGTGAGAGGGAGAAGCAGTCTTCCTGCTGAGCAGGGAGCCCGTCAGGGCTCATTCCCCCTGAGATCATGACCTGAGCTGAAGGCAGACGCTTAACAACTGAGCCACTCAGGCGCCCCAAGTGTCCAACTCTTGATTTCAGCTCAGGACATAATCTCAGGGTTGTAGAATCAAGCCCATGTTGGGCTCTGCACTCAGTGGGGAGTCTGCTTGGGATTCTCTCCCTCTCCCTCTGCCCCTCTCCTTACTTGCATGTGTGTACTCTCTCTCTCTGAAATAAATAAACAAATCTTTAAAATTATAAAACTAACTGTGGGGTTGCCTGAGTGGCTCAGTCACTGAACGTCTACCTTCGGCTCGGGTCATGATCTCAGGGTCCTGGGATCAAGCCCTACGTCAGGCTCCCTGCTCATTGGGGAGCCTGCTTCTCCCTCTGCCACTCCCCCTGCTTGTGCTCTCTCTCTCTCTCTCTCTCAAATAAATAAATAAAATCTTTAAAAAATTAAAAAAAAAAAACCTTAAAAAAATAACAAAACTAACTGTGGCAGGGTTTTTTTTGTTTTTGTTTTCCCACTGCATATTTGTTGACACTCCTCCTATTGAGAGGGGGAATCCATGTCCTCTTTCCTCAATTCTGAGTGGGCTCGGGGATGATTTAACCAATAGAGTATGGCAGAAGTTGCACTATGTGACTTCTGAATTTGGGTCATAAAAGACACACAGCTTTGCCTGGTTCTCTCGGAATATCTTCTCTCCAGATGCTTCCTTCAAGGACACTTTCTCTTGGAGCACAGTTTCAATTCTGTGAGGAATCTCAAGCCACACTGAGAAGGCATCTGTAGGTATTCTGAACAGTGGCCCTATCTGAGCCCAGGTGCCCCAAATGAAGTCACCTCACACTGTCATAGTCTCCCAGCTTTGGAGCAGAAACAAACCAGTTCTGCTGTTTTTCCATCTCATAGGATCCGTGAGCAGAATACAAGAATTGTTGTTTTGTATCACTAAGTTTGGGGTGGTTTGCTCCCAGTTACAGAAAATTGGAATAGTAACCCAATGATCCAAACCATAAAGAAAAATATGTGTAAAAGTGGTAAGTCCATTTCATGACATTTCTTTCATGTCACTCCCCAGAGGTAATGCTGTTAGCAGTTGTAAGTGTATCCTTCCAGACCTTTTTCTATCCATTTACATATGTATGTATAATAGAAATATATAGGTTTTGTGTTTCTTTTTTCTTTAAGTATGATTATATAAAAAGGTAACTTGCTTTTCTCTCAATAACAAAGTCTCAGTGATCTCTTTAAATTTACAAAAGAACCTGAATTGGTAGTGATCCATTCACATCCATTCACATGGAAGCCAGCTTCCAAGGTCACCCTCAATGACCTCCCCCACCCCACTATATGCAAATCTTTGTATAGTCCCCTCCCATACTGAACTGCAATGGCTTGTACGACCAATAGAATATGGCAGAAATGTTGGTGTGCCACTTCTAAGATTAGGTTCTCAAAGGCACTGCAGCTTTGGCTCAGTCTCTTGTTCTCTCTCTTTTAGATCTTTTATTCTGGGGAAAACAACTGTCCTATCATGAGCAGCCCTGTGGAGAGGCCCACATGGGGAATAACTGAAGCCCCTTGCCAACAGCCACGCGGATGAGCTGTCTTGGAAGTAGGCCCTCCAGCCCCGGTCAAGCCTTCAGATGAGTGCAACCCTGGCTGATATCTTGGCTCAACCTCATGAAAGACCCTGAGCCAGAACCACCCAGCAAAGTTGATTCCAGATTCTTGACTCTCAGAAACTGCATGAAGTAATAAATGTTCATTGTTTTAAGCTACTGAATTTAGTCATTTACTGAGTAATTTATTTGTAACAATATACAACTATATGTGGTTCAAGTTTTTAAAAAATATAAAAAAGGATATAGCAAAAGTTCTTTGTCACTCTGACCTCTAAACTCTCACCTGGCCCACCATCCTCTCCCCCCACCCCTACTTAGCTTGGAGTAAGTCCTTAGGAAATATTAGATTTATTATCTTGGATATGGAAGCAGACACGCCCTTGGCCCCTCTCACAGATCATCTGACCCAAGAAAGGCTGCAGCAGGGGCGCCTGGGTGGCTCAGTTGGTTAAGCGACTGCCTTCGGCTCAGGTCATGATCCTGGAGTCCCGGGATCGAGTCCCGCATC
>NW_027747780.1:0-304 GCF_054177405.1 Leptonychotes weddellii | reverse complement strand
TTGAGGCCTACTGGAGTTCAGGGGACCTTGAGTATTTGGTCAAAGAGAATCTTTGTCATGCCTTTCTAGTTTTATAAATACTTGAGTCAGGTGACTGCATTGTTAAAAAAAATTATGCAAACCACAAATTAACACAGTACTTGCTACAAAATTTATAAATGTGGGAGATGATACTTAAAAGTCAGGGGAAGCCACTGACATGAGAATACAAACTTTTTTACAGGGACCAAATCATTATTCAAATCCCCTTGGGAGGGGCACCTGGGTCTGTGGTTAGTGGGCTCTGGGTTTTGGGTCAGGTCGT
>NW_027747779.1:0-304 GCF_054177405.1 Leptonychotes weddellii | reverse complement strand
GGAGATTATGCTAAGTGAAATAAGTCAAGCAGAGAAAGAAAATTATCATATGGTTTCACGTATTTGTGGATATTAGGAGTAGGAAGGGGAAAATGAAGGGGGGGGAATCAGAGGGAGAGATGAAGCACGAGAGACTATGGACTCTGAGAAACAAACTGAGGGTTTTAGAGGGGAGGGGGGTTGAGGGATGGGTTAGCCCAGTGATGGGTATTAAGGAGGTCACATATTGCATGGAGCCCTGGGTGTTATAAGCAAACAATGAATCATGGAACACATCAAAAACTTGATGTATTGTATGGTGACT
>NW_027747778.1:0-304 GCF_054177405.1 Leptonychotes weddellii | reverse complement strand
TTTTTTTTTTTAAAGATTTTATTTATTCATTCATGAGAGATAGAGAGAGAGAGGCAGAGGCAGAGGGAGAAGCAGGCTCCCCGCGGAGCAGGGAGCCCGATGCGGGACTCGATCCCAGGACTCTGGGATCATGACCTGAGCTGAAGGCAGACGCTTAACCGACTGAGCCTCCCAGGCGTTCCCATACAACTTATTCTTGATTCATTAAAAAAAATACATACGCAAACATATATGGGCATAAAATAGTGCCAATGGTGCAAATGTCAGCAAATAACAATAGGAGATCTGAGGAAAAGGTAGAGGG
>NW_027747777.1:0-304 GCF_054177405.1 Leptonychotes weddellii | reverse complement strand
TCCCATCCCTTCCCTTCTCATCCCATCCCATCCCATCCCATCCCATCCCATCCCATCCCATCCCATCCCTTCCCATCTCATCCCATCACTTCCCATTCCATCCCATTCCATTGCTGGAAATTTGATGTAATCATTGAAGAAAAGAATCCAGCACCCTGGGTCGCTGTGCCTCCTGATGAGTCTTGGAAGCTCATGAGAATCACCCAGCAGCAGTGGCACACAGGGAAGAGTGGCAGAAGGTCCAAAAGGGCAGCCAGGTGCAACATCTTTCTCCTCTCCTTCCAAACAGCAAACACTTCCTGAG
>NW_027747776.1:0-304 GCF_054177405.1 Leptonychotes weddellii | reverse complement strand
TTGGTGAAGATGTGGAGAACTGTTAACGCTCATATATTGCCACTGAGAAGGCAAAACAGCACTGCCTCTTTGGAAAAACAGTTTGGTAGTTTCTTAAAAGGTAAACAGGTGGGGAATGTTTCAGCTGCACTGGTTCCTGCAGGTGTCCACGTATCTAGGCTGAGGGTGGGTGAGGGAAATGGTGCCCACTAGCTCTTTTGTTCTTGGAGAAGTCTCCCAAAGGTTCCTGCCCTTCCAACACACGCTCTGATTTTAGTATATAAATATCCTTCCCATATACCGCAGGTGTTTTTCAAATTACTGT
>NW_027747775.1:0-304 GCF_054177405.1 Leptonychotes weddellii | reverse complement strand
TTCTCCCCATTAACTTGTAAGCATTTGAGGGGGGACAGGATTATAACTCTCTTTATTCCCAAGTTTAGTGCCTAGTGACTCTTAATAAGGGTTGATTAATTAGAAAGAATGAGGGCAAAGAAGGAATGAAGTATCTATCATTTGGCTAGATTTAACTACAGCATGATGCAAATGAGGTCATACATGTGAGTTCCTGCTGGCTCAGGGCCAGGTGGTTACTCAAAGATACTGTCCCATGACCTTGTAACTGCCCCTTAAACCTAGGCAGCTGCTTAACATATGTTGGTGCTTCAGAGAATAATCC
>NW_027747774.1:0-304 GCF_054177405.1 Leptonychotes weddellii | reverse complement strand
TTGGGCACCCTGTGACATCAGCCCTGTCCCCTGGCAGCCTTACTTGGTGCCTGTGGGTACAGCTGCTTCACACGTGCCCTTCGCTCTTCCCACCACTCCAAGACAGACAACCTCCTCTCCTTCAAGACCCCTCACAGGGCTGGGTCTCAGAACCCCGGCAGCCCTAACACCCCCGGGTGTGTCTTGGCCAGCACTGTGAGGGGGCTCTGGAAGCGGTGAGGGGGCTCAGACTGCTCCGTCTCCCGCTCAGGCGGTCTGAGCTGCAGAGGGCTGGAGCGGCCACTGCTCTGGACACCGTGTGTCT
>NW_027747773.1:0-304 GCF_054177405.1 Leptonychotes weddellii | reverse complement strand
ATCCAGAGTTCTGTCCATTTTCACCACTCTTGACCAAGTAGCAATGAAAGGGGTCTGTTGTCAGGAGGAACCATGAGTTTTACTACTCATTACTACTCTACTCCAATCAGAACTGGGTTTTTATAAGTGTATTTCCTGGGTTATAAGAGAGGAGATAACAGTTCTAGAATAAGAATGAGTATTTGTGAAAAAGAACAGGGTTATTAACAAACAACAACAGATCTTGAAAATGAAAATATTGAGGATAACATTTTACACCTGCACCAGAAGATGAAGACATGCTGGGTGCACCTCAGGAGCAACT
>NW_027747772.1:0-304 GCF_054177405.1 Leptonychotes weddellii | reverse complement strand
TCAATACTTTCATTTTAAAGGTGCATAAACTTAAAATCAAAGAAGTGATGTCACTCATTCAGGTTCACACCACTGTTACATGGCAAACCCGGACGCCATGCTCCTGGCTGTTTAACTCTAAATTCACTCCTGTTCCTGAGTTCTTACAGAGTTGTCCTAATGGATTTTTTTTTTTTTTCTCTTTGGACCATAGCTCTGGGTCTCATCTCATGGGAACTCCCAGAGAGAAGTCAGCACCCACTGAAAGAACAGACTCTCCTCTGTGGAACTGTAAGAACTCAGTGAAGTCCAGTGGACAGCACAT
>NW_027747771.1:0-304 GCF_054177405.1 Leptonychotes weddellii | reverse complement strand
ATTTAAGCAGTTTTTACCCAAAATGTCCACGGTCCACTCCCTTGTTCATTTCCTCAAAAGCCACTCCAAATCTTCATTTGTAGTTCAAGGCTAATTGCTCCATTGTACTCTGGAAACAATTCATTCAGACTTCTTCTTCTTCTTTTTTAAAAAGATTTTATTTATTTGACACAGAGAGCAGGAGAGCACAGGCGGGGAGAGGGTGGCAGAGGGAGGAGAAGCAGGTCCCTTGCTAAGCAGGGAGCCCGATGTAATGCTTAATTCCCGGGACCCTGGGATCATGACCCAAGCCGAAGGCAGACGT
>NW_027747770.1:0-4477 GCF_054177405.1 Leptonychotes weddellii | reverse complement strand
TGTTTCTTGCCTTGTCAATTTTTGCCATTCTAACTGGTGTAAGGTGGTATCTCAGTGTGGTTTTGATTTGAATTTCCCTGACGGCTAATGACGATGAACATTTTTTCATGTGTCTGTTAGCCATTTGTATGTCTTCTTTGGAGAAGTGTCTGTTCATGTCTTCTGCCCATTTTTTGACTGGATTATTTGTTTTTTGGGTGTTGAGTTTGAGAAGTTCTTTATAGATCTTGGAAATCAGCGCTTTGTTTGTAGTGTTATTTGCAAATATCTTCTCCCATTCTGTGGGTTACCTTTTTGTTTTGTTGACTGTTTCCTTTGCTGTGCAGAAGCTTTTTATCTTGATGAAGTCCCCAAAGTACATTTTTGCTTTTGTTTCACTAGCCTTTGGAGATGTGTCTTGAAAGAAGTTGCTGTGGTCCATGTCAAAGAGGGGAGTGGGGTGGGAGGGATGGGTTAGCCCAGTGATAGGTATTAAGGAGGGCACATATTGCATGGAGCACTGGGTGTTATATGCAAACAATGGATCATGGAACACTACATCAAAAACTCATGATGTTCTGTATGGTGACTAACATAATAAAATAAAATTTAAAAAATTATTAATATGAAAGGTAAAACTAAGCTTTTCTTTTTAATTTTTTAAATTAAAAAAATTGTTTTTTAGTTTCAGGTGTAGAATTTAGTGATTAAAACTAAAGCTTTTAGAAGTTACTATCTTCTGGACCTCAGGGTGTGGAAGAATTTCTTAAGTCCAAAACCATTGACCATAAAGAAAAGATTGATATATTCAAGTATATCAACGTTAAGAGCTCATTTTTCAGAAGATACCATAATGGAAGTGAAAAGATAAGCCATAAAGATTTTTGACTAGTATTTAAATACATAAAGAGCTCCTTATGACCAATAAAGATATGAAAAGATGATCAATCTCATTGGTAAACAAGGAAATGCAAATTAACCACAATGAAAAGTCATTACCCATAAGATTAGCAAAAATTAGATAAATCCAATTCTTGGTAATTTTGTGGGGAAAAATCAATTCTTATATGTTGTGATAGGAGTATAAATGATTTGACATTATCTTGTAGATTGTTGAAGATATGCATATCTCTTGACCAGTATTCCAGTCCTAGGTATATAACCACAGAAGTGTGTGCACATGTTCACTAGGATTCATGCCCAAGAATGTTCATTGCAGTGTTGTTCTTAGGAGCCCCAAATTGGAAACAACCCAAATATCCATCAACATTAAAATGGCTCAATTTTACTGTGTTCATATGAAGCAATATTATACAACATTCAAAAATGTGATTGAATCTTATGTCAGAGGTTTTGAATGAATTAGGCAGGGTAACAAAGAATGTACCCCATAAGATTCCATTTATTTAAAGTCTTAAGCAGGTTTAGGGATGCAGTCATAAAGGGTAAAATCATAGAGAAAAACAAGAAAATAAATTATCATAAAAGGGAGGAGGTGTTGTAATTAGGAGACACAAGGGCCAGCGGTGGAGTGGTAGTTCCTGCTTGCCTCAAATATTCTAGGCAAGGGGTTCTAGGCATGTGGCCTATGAGGTAATGACAGATATTTCCTTTGCAACCATTAGATAAACTTTACAGATAAGTTTCATGCACTTTTTGCAAGAAATGCTTTTATAAAGAGAATGCTACTCAATTTTATATTTATAATGCTACTCAATTTGTATTACTAATTCACAGTAGGAGAGTCATAATAAGAACTTTGGAAAATGCTTTGCACTCAACTATATATGGTAAACCAAACAAGGTAAACCGGTAAGGATTGTGAGGTGATCCTCTTAGATAATTAGTATACGTAAATACATAGATTTCTAAAGAATTCAAGAGTACTTGAAATAAATATTCTAATGTTTAAATGAGTATTAACAAAGGCAGTACCTATCCACATTAGTGCAGTTTTGTACACTTAAATGCTTCTTATCCCTTGCAGGACTATAGTCCCTGACAGATACATTCTCCATGGGGCTGCCAGCGTCCTGTAGAGAAGTTTGGTTTGCAGAATGGTAAGGAAACTTAATTGGCTCCCTGCAAGCAATGCAATATCCTAAGCCCTACTCTGAAAAGTAATTTTGACACCATCTTATATTGGTTTAAAAATACCTCACTTTGCAGAATTTTTATAATCCCATTTCATTAAAATCCCACATACTCCCTGCCCATAGACTTAACTATTGTTGTATCAACCCATTTCCCTTGAAAAACAATAATGCCATACTCTTGTGTCAGAAAGACAAGAGAAGTAAACCTGCCAATTCAGAGATATCTGGCATCAGAAGTCTCATCTAGTTATTTTCTTGTGGTCTCTTGGCATCTCCTGACATGCAGCACCTCACCTCCAAGGTCATTGAGAACTTTCCTAGATGGATCTGGGTGCTTCTGAGACCCTGGCATCAAATGTAATTCATAGCCCTATAAAGCCTTCCTTAGACTTTAATTCTACATCATCTTCAGCTTCATTTCCCTCAAACAACTACTACTTCACTCTGTGTCTCAAAGAGGGAGAATCTGATCGGCCTTGAGCCTAGAATTATAAATAAGATGTTAAATACTCTCCTGTGTCCCTAGGTAGAGCATCCATCCCTGTCCAATCAACTATGATGAGGAAATGCTATATGATATGGAATATAACATGGCCATACATAATCTGCAAAAGCAGTGGGTAGGAACAGTTGGAGTACAGGGTGGGGGGAGGAGGGTAGGCAGGAAACAGATGAAGCAGATTCACAAAGACATTTTGAGTACAAGGAGGTTTTCAAGAAAGACAGTAAGTTCAATTTTTGGCTTGTTGAATTTGAGAGAAGCCAGGTGAAATTGTCCTATTGGTCGTTAGATATATTGGAGTCTGCCTTGAATGTGAGCCAAGGTCTTGGATTTGTTCTAAGGATTACGAGGACAGTCACATGTGAGGGTATGATCATATATACTGGCTCTAGAGAAACAAATTACAGAATTAAGACCAACTTGCTCTAATCAACATTAATCATGTTCAGGCAACCAGATTTGGATATACATACTTATGCTTGTGACTATAATGTACTAAAATACAGAATAAGTGGTTGTTTATGCTAATTAAATTTTCTTGCTGGGCATGTAGTGAGAATATCTGAATCCCAGGCTTGGTTCAGCCACTTGATTAACTCAGTTGACCTAACTCTGTTACTCAACTGCCAATTGAGATGCTCCCTGGTGGTCTAGTGGTTAGGATTCAGAGGTCTCAACTGCCAAGTGAGTCCAAGGATGATTTTATCAAAAGAGAAAATATCTGTGGGAATGTTTCATAAACTGTAGCTCAGTGAAAATGTTAGCAAATTTATCTCTTTTAAAAAAATTGTTTAAATGCACTAAAGACCTTTGCTTTGTTCCCATTTGAACTTTTGTTTTCTAGGTATAAGATGGAGATTTTGAGGAGTTAGAGAGACATTACCTTTAGCCAGGAGCAATGAGCAATGCTATCTTTCCAAAAACATTCTCTTGGGGCGCCTGGGTGTCTCAGTCAGTTAAGCGTCTGCCTCTTGATTTTGGCTCAGGTCATGATCTTGGGATCTGGGATCAAGCCCCATGTGGGGCTCCGTGCTCACAGGGGAGTCTGCTTGAGGATTCTCTCCCTTGCCTTCTGCCCCTCCCTTCTAAATAAATAAATAAATGAATCTTTAAAAAATAAAATAAAAATATTCTCTTTTAAGAATTGGTGTCACACAATAAGGCAGACATTGGAGCATTAACTGCTCGTTCTGAGTGCTAAGTTTTAAAAAATATATAATTCTATCTCCAGAGGGAAAAATTGTAGACCATATTTACCCAGTAAAGGTAAATTTAATGCAAAATACAATTTCTTAAAATTGTGTTTGATATTCTATATCAAGATTTTGAAATGTACATTTAATGGGTTAAAAACACTGTTGTAATTATTTAATTATACTTAAATCATGGTCCCCAATAATTAGAAAGGAAATCAGGCATAATGGGGTTGGTTTTTATGATAATTATAGTAATTTTGTAAATTATTCAAAAGAAATCATTTTAGAGAATTAACAATAAAATGTTGATTATCTGTGCTGAATCATGACTCTAGGCAAGATTATGGAGTATCTTAGCTTCCAAGGTAAATTTGCTTTTGTACTTAGTTCCTTAGTTTTGGAAATTCTAAACCTTGAATGTGTCCAGGGCTAGAGTAAGCAACACAGTCTTTCATTTATCAAAGCCTCACCATTAGCACTGGAACATTTTTTTTTCTCATTTGAAAGGAATGCAGGACTCTCATGTGTATGGTTTATTTCATTTAGGAGGGAGATCATCTTCTTCCATTTCCCAAATGGCTTTAAACATTCAAATTTCACAGCCATTACCAATATTACTTTAAGGTAAATAATTGAACTTTCTTGCTAATATGGATTATCTGGTATCTGTGGCTCCAGACCAGAGTATGGTTAAAACCAATTTC
>NW_027747769.1:0-304 GCF_054177405.1 Leptonychotes weddellii | reverse complement strand
TCCGCAGAGGGACTGAGAGGCACTGCCCAGGGTGCTTAAAAGCAGGCCTATAACTTCCTTCCCACCTCACATCCCCTTGCCCCTACCAGGGATGCTTGAGGTCACGTTACAACTAAACTCCTTGCACTTGAATCCTGGCCTCAGGGTGCGCTCCCGGGGGAACCCAGCCCAAGGCATAGCTATGTGTGCGCACGCGTACACACACACACACACGTGCAGACGCTGGCTCTCTTGAGCACGGTCTTCATGCTTTCTCATGCCTGAGTACCATTCTCCTGTCACTTGCCATAGAAGGGGCGTCCGC
>NW_027747768.1:0-304 GCF_054177405.1 Leptonychotes weddellii | reverse complement strand
TGTTCTCACATGTTTTTTACTTTTGGTCTGTTGGCTCATGTTCAGCAGAGGTTTATCTAGGAGAATTTCTATGGGCCTGGATGGAGTGTGCCTCCCTCTGGAGCGTGTTTGGGTTTCTTGTGCTAGGATCTTCAGGCCTATGGCCAAAGTAGGGTCACCAGCATCTTGACCCTTTAGCATGAATCCAACTCCAAACTGATGCGGAGTCAGACCAGCTATGGATTCTCAGGGTAGACTTGTTTTCTTCATTCATAACATGAGCCAAGGCAGTTTGCTTCTCCCTTTGTGTGTGTGGATCTTGTTG
>NW_027747767.1:0-304 GCF_054177405.1 Leptonychotes weddellii | reverse complement strand
TGCCATCTGGCCCCAGCCCACTCGTTTCTTCAATCCCACGCCACCCACTCCCCACTTCCACACTGCACTCCTCAGCCATCTGGACTTCTTCCTGTTTCTTTAACGTGCCCAGTTTAGTTCTGCCTCGGGGCCTTTGCACTGGCTGTGTCCTCCATCTGGAAAGCTCTTTCCTCTGCCTTACTTCTCTTTGTCTTCAGATCTCACTTTAAAGGACATAAATCTTCCCTGACCCCTAGCACTCTCTGTCATCCTATTTTCATTCCTTTAACTACTGCTGCTATTTGATTTGTTTTGTTGGTTGTTT
>NW_027747766.1:0-304 GCF_054177405.1 Leptonychotes weddellii | reverse complement strand
ATCAGCATCCAGCACCCCCTGAAAATTTTGAACCTTTTCCAGTCCAGCAGGGAGTCCCAATTCAGCCTGAAGATCTTCCTGAGGAACTTGAGCTTCCTCCAAGCTGGCAGTGGAGCTCAGCTCTGTCTCAAGTGCCTGTTGTGGGTGTAGAACCTTCTCTAGTCCAGCATGCGGTCCCAGCTCAACATCCAAAGCCCAATGAGGGGATCGGGCCTTCTCCAGTTCACTATGAGCACCCAGCTCAGCCTCCAGAGTCCTCTACAGATATTGTATCTCAGGCTCCAGTACATCATGAGGTGACATT
>NW_027747765.1:0-304 GCF_054177405.1 Leptonychotes weddellii | reverse complement strand
GTCTGGTCCCAGGAATTCAGCTGGATAGGGATCAAACCATTCTGAACACCTACAAACTCAACAGGAGATCAAAGAAAAGAATAGCAACAACCCTCTGAACAGAAAAGCGACCACTTTCTGGAAGGTACGACGTGCGGAGAAGTGAATCTGAGGTGATATTCGGGAGGATAGACGGCGGGGGAGGGGCCTCCATCGGCCGCTACCGGCAAGTGATAGAGCCACGGAGCACAAAATCGGAAGTTTTAGAAGTCTGCTCCACTGAGGGACGTCACTCCGGTGGCTAAGTGGGGGGTGGAACCCTCGC
>NW_027747764.1:0-304 GCF_054177405.1 Leptonychotes weddellii | reverse complement strand
TCTTTAAAAAATAAAAAATAAAAATAAATAAAATAAATAAAATCTTTAAAACAAAACTGCAAACTCATTCAAGTCATACAAGACATAAATCTATTAAAAGCAAATTAAATATTCAAGACCACATATAAAGATTTAGTATATATACAGACTTTAAAAGATATTCTAAAGACCAAATACTATGTATTTTATCAAGCCTTTAGTAATACTGCTTAATTGTCTAGAGTGTATGGGTTTTGCTGTATTTCTTAAGAATGAAAATTGCCTTACTTATGAAATCTAATAATATTAAGTTGGAAATAAAAAT
>NW_027747763.1:0-304 GCF_054177405.1 Leptonychotes weddellii | reverse complement strand
GGCGCCTGGGTGGCTCAGTTGGTTGAGCGACTGCCTTCGGCTCAGGTCATGATCCTGGAGTCCCGGGATCGAGTCCCGCATCGGGCTCCCTGCTTGGCAGGGAGTCTGCTTCGTCCTCTGACCCTATCCCCTCTCATGTGTTCTCTCTCTCTCATTCTCTCTCTCTCAAATAAATAAATAAAATCTTTAAAAAAAAAAACTATAAAAAAAAAAAATCTTGTTCGCTCGACAAAGGCTCCCTTTGGTCCTCTGCACAGTGAGATGCTTGTGGCCCATGCCTGCTTCCAGGACTGGAAGGTTCTAT
>NW_027747762.1:0-304 GCF_054177405.1 Leptonychotes weddellii | reverse complement strand
AGTCCGGTCACTGGCTGCATACTTCGTGCCCGGAGCCATGGGGACTTGTTCCAGTAACGGGTCTGCCTCTGTGATGATAGCTGAGATTGGACAGCCCCTGGTCCACTTTATAAAGTAGGCCATCATTCCCGCAGATCTGCACACGCCAGACAGGTGAATTACAAGGGGCTGTGATAGGAAGTATCACTGCTATATCTTTCAATTCTTTGATGGGGGTCTTACTCTTTGAAATCCCCCAGGAGGGGAGCCTGGGTGGCTCAGTGGGTTGAGTTCAGGTCAGGATCCCAGGGTCCTGGGATCGAGT
>NW_027747761.1:0-304 GCF_054177405.1 Leptonychotes weddellii | reverse complement strand
CGCCCTTGTACAGATTATGAATCTGTAAGTCTGTGAAGCCCAGAAATCTCTCCATCATTATGGTGGACATAGTAGACGGCCTTTCCATAGAGATAGTCTCCAGAAAATATTCCCTGATATCCGTTTGACTATTAATAATTAATATAAAGGATACTAGTTGTTTATGGGAGTGAACATAATTCAGCTCTACTGTTTCTCATATAAAAGAGATCCTTCCTCGCTCCTTGTAAATACCGTCTCAATACAAAGGAGACTGATCTGTCCAAATTTTCTCTCTTCTCTTCTCCACATGAAGACCAGAGTG
>NW_027747760.1:0-304 GCF_054177405.1 Leptonychotes weddellii | reverse complement strand
GATACAAGTTCAACATACAAAAAACTGTTTTATTCCTAAATAGTTAGTTGAAGCCCCAAACTGGAAAATAAAGATTCAATTTGTGAAATAATCAAAATACATAACAATAAGGATGAATGATATTTACAAATCTTCCACTGAAAACTACAAAACATTGGAGACAAAATTTAAAAATAAATACATAAACCAAATACCATCATTATTAATGGAATTTAAGATGGTTGACCTCAAATTAATTTATAGGCATAATGCAATTCCAATCAAAATCCCAACACACTATCTTTTTTTTTCTATTTTATTATGT
>NW_027747759.1:0-4477 GCF_054177405.1 Leptonychotes weddellii | reverse complement strand
GTGGTTCATATGCTTATAGGATGATTGCCAACATTTATCTTGGGGGATAGAGATAAAGGAAGATTCCAAAGGAATTTTTATATGTTAAAGGAGACTTACAGGATCCTGGGGTTGGGCTAAGATTGCCTTTTGCCCTTAGCAGAGTATCAACATTGAGGCAGCTGAGTCCCTGGAGGAATGTCACTCTGCCTGTTTAAAGGACTTGTCAATAGGCTGAAAGCAGTAAGGAAATTTAATAATTGTTTTCTGCCTTTGTTTCCCACATCATAGATGATTGGGAGAGGAAAGAAATCTTGAGAAATATTAAGAAAGTTGATTTTATAGTTTTTTGAAATAAATTGGTTGTGTTTGTTGTTAGATTAAAAATTATGTAATAATTTAGTTACATGTATATACTTCTCATGAAATAGGGAAAACCACTTCTCTATTTTTTCTAAAAATAGCACTGCATTTCATATTATAATAACAGTATTTTAAATTATCTTTATGAATTCTTTCAATGGATATTGTAGCAGATGCTGTGGATTCCCCCTACCCCCCATCCCTTCAGCATGTGCAGCAGCTATAAACTCCATATCAGTCTTTTCTGCCTGAGGGCTTTTTCTCCAGTGGAACTTGATTCACTTCAATGCAGAAATGTCTTGAAGAGGTTGAGTAGACTGTTGGGAAAGTGAGAAGTTAATGTCACTCAGGTCCAAGCAAGATTATTATAATGCTTGTTCTCAGAAATATCTCAGCTGAATTGAGATCTATTCACCCACAGCAATAACTCCCTCATCAACACACCCCTTATTAGCTTTCCCCAGTCTTGCCACACCTAATTCCTCACAATTGCTTCCTGGCTTCATCAACCAATGAAATTGTCTGCACCAAGCCCTTTTATTGTGGCTTATTTGGAGGATAGCCCAAGTGAAGACCAGTCTCAATTGTCATGGACATTGCTATAATTACAAGATTTCTTCATAGGTATGGAAATAAGGTAAGATAAAAGTTATTACTGCAAAATCCATGATTAAAGTATATTCACAGGACTCGAGAAAAAAAAATAAAGATTTATTTATTTGAGAGAGAGAGAGCACAAGCAGGAGGGGCAGAAGGAGAGGGAGAGAGAATCTCAAACAGACTCTATGCTGAGTGCAGAGTTCCACGTGGGGCTCAATCCCAGGATCCTGAGATCATGACCTAAGCCAAAACCAAGAGCTGGGTGCTTAACTGACTGAGCCACCCAGGCACCACTCAAGAAAAATTATTTGATTTAGATTTGGAAATCAATCTGTCCAATAAGGACATTCATAGTCATCATGTATTACACTTAACATTTAAGATGATTTTTCACCACTTCTGGAATTGCCACTCATGCTTGCCTTCCAAATATTAATTATGATCACAATTTCTACAATGTCCGTATTTTTGAAATATTAGGGTTAATATTATGAAACAAATGGAGACACATTAATTCTGTGACTGAGAAATTACAAAACAGAGTTATCTGGTATATTCCTTATCTAAGAACTTTAGTAATATAGATATTAACTTCATAACATTGTACTGCATTTATATTTTGTTTAATATGCTATTAGTATGTTGATAAATTTATTTATCTCACCTAAAACTTTACAGGGAGATTCATATTTGTACTTTAAATTGACACAAAATTTACAGTCTTAGTGTAACCAAGAAAATATCAATTTGATTTTTACTGGTGATTGATAAAATTATACTATGATATTTATATTTCTGAAACTTATCAAAACTTTTGAACGAGGAAGCTTTTATAATCAGTTCAAGGTTTAAAATTTCAGTTTCAACAATTGTTATTGAGAGCCACCAGGAACCAGGATGGCAGAAAAAACTGTTTTCCTAAGTGTCTCTCAATATGCCCAAGTATATGCTAGTTTTGACTGTGAACTAGACCTTGCATTTCATTGTATTCTCTGCTTGCCTGCATAGTAATATTCACTTATAGTTCAAAAATTTATTTTCATTGACTTTCAGAAGTTCTGTTTTTCTATTTTTCTTTTTTTGATTAAGAATTTGTCTTCTCAAAAAAAAAAAAAAAGAATTTGTCTTCTCATCTACTTCCTGGTATCAGGAATTGTTGAAACAAATGATTCTTGCTTCCACTACAAATAAAATAAATGAGCTGGTTTGCTGGGTTAATATAAAATCAATTATAATTTACATCAACTTTGTTACTATGTAAATGCTTTGCTGGGTAAATAATTTACAAACTTATCAATGGAAGAGAACAATGCAGTACGTCAACTATCAAGATTGAATTTATCAGATCCTTTTATTTTAGTGATCAATTTTAGAAAATTTTCTCATAAAAACAATCTCTATTCTCCTTAATTATATGGTCTCAGAATGTTGGATTTTTTTAAAGCTATATTTGCATAAATCTAACCATGGTTGTCTATCAAATATTTTCCCAGAGCTTCTCAATAATATTCCCTTTTATTTCCTCTTCTGTGGGGATTCTATGGAGTCACTATGCAGCCAATAGGATAATTTTTCAGCCAAACCACATTCCAATCTATTTATGCCCACCTGGTACATAGGAACGCTACACATGTGCTAAGAGCGATGAAATGAATATGCTGTCTTTCTTAATGCAATCAACAGTGATGTGTAAATGGGATTTTTTGCTTGCTGCTAAGTTGTATTAAATGCAATGGAAAAATAATGGCAAGGTTTTCAAGAATCATAGAAAAGACTAAAATACAAAATACGACAAATACTTCATAAAATCCACTAAGCATGCTAAATTTAGAAATGTCCATCTTTGATCTATGGAAAGAGACAAAATGCTAAATCGCCTTAAAAGGAAGTTTACAATTTTCTAGTATGATCTATGATGACCTATTCAAGAAAAATATATGTTTTTTGAAAAGGCTGCTCGCTTCAAATGTTATTCACTTGATGAATGGTAAGTCCTGTATTTTTCATCAGCATGCTGGAAGTCAATTCCACTTTTTGCTTGGGATATTATTTCACCTGAAAGCTGTTCAGTGGCACACAGACATCTGTGTGTCCCGCCGATTAAGAGTCCAAGTGGTCTGGCAGGCATTCAAAATGATTAGCAATAGAAAACCTCATTTGGAAAAGAAACATTCATGGAGACCTGAGTTCAGTGACTTTCCTTTGTGTCTAAACTGCAGGAAGAAAAAAAGATTTCATTTTTAAACTTAAAAGACATATCTTGAGAGTAAATATTGATAGTTTGGATGTATTTGTTAATGAATAGCAGCTCTGCATTTGTGTTCTCCCTTAACTGTTGGCACCAAAAGAGCTTTGCAATATGAACAGTGTATTGCTTTGCAATCTTTCCTCTACCATCACTCATATATTTTGCATCTTTAAATTAGTTTAATTTGGTATTTACTCAACATTTTTACAGCCTAGCTTGAAAATTCTTAGCATTTTAACATTGTTCAAGTTTTCTAGTTACAGAACTGTCACCAAACTCTGTCAGACATGTCTGCTTACATTCTGATTACAGCCTACATTTCTCACCTAGCTCTAAAAGTCTTCTCAGATTTCACTATGTGATATTCATTGATTCAATCATTATCTGTTATTTTATTATTTCTTCCAGTGCATATTTTCTGAGTGTGTAATTTCCGTAATGGTTTCCTGGCAGACTATATTGTTCAAAAATATTCAATATCACTTTCCTTGAGATGATAATACATACCAATCGTTCATCTCAGACATCGTGAGAAGATTTGCTCTGGCTAGTAATATGTGACATTTGTCGCTTCTGAACAGAAACCTGAAGAGCCAGTTCATGGTTGACATGTTTTCTTTCTACTCTGCTTAGATGATAGGAAAACACTCTAAAGAGAACTGCTGCATCCACCTAGGTCCTGGAAAAGCACAATGAAGAATAAACCCGTGGCCAAATCACTATGAACATGTCGACTGGATGAGAATAAAACTTCATTGTAAACCACTGAAATGTAGCATTGTCTTATATTGCAGCATAATGTAGCCTATCAGGCCTGTAAAAAGGCTTACTCTTTTAAGAGTTAAAAATGCTGGGGGTGGACCAGGGGTCGGGGAGGATCTCTTGGACAGGCAAAGTGTTGTAGCAGAAAGAAACTTGGACACAAATCCTACTTCTACTTTTTGAAACTCAATTGGTCTTGTGCAAATCACTTTATTCGTGAGCCTCAGATTTTTTGTCTAAATAAAAGTTACACTAAAACAAACATGTCAGTAGTTCTAGGGAGAAGAATGACTTCATTCCCAGCCCCAATTTTATTCACTTTAATGCATAATTGCCTAATTATTTTAGGTGGTAGACATTTCATCCATGAGAAGTCTGTTGTGTGCCAATTCGAAGAGAATGTGGTAGAAAGATTTTTTTCTTCTTATCCATATGCCCATAGTTTACAAAAGGGATGTCATATACTGAAAAGTTCTGGCTATTATTTGCACAATGTTATAACTGTGACATCACATGATTTATTGG
>NW_027747758.1:0-304 GCF_054177405.1 Leptonychotes weddellii | reverse complement strand
GTTATATTTTTTATCTTGAACCTGATTCTATGAATTACTATCTATGATCATGATTTTATGAATTGCTTTATTTTAATTTTTTTAATTTCTTAAATATAATTTTATTATATATTTTAAATTTTATATTTTAGTATCATTTCCTAGAATTGTAATGAGATTTAGAATGAAAGAAAATTACTAGATGTCTTCAGTGAAAAACTGTATACACAATTTTTAGAGCATTCCATTCCAGGTTGTCTGATGCCAGGCTTTCATTGCCTTTAAGCTAATTTATAATTCTCTAAATTGTAAATAATAACAATGC
>NW_027747757.1:0-304 GCF_054177405.1 Leptonychotes weddellii | reverse complement strand
TTTAGGGGGATGCGACCCCACTGGAAATTGTCCATGGCGGCTATGGAATGACAGTAAAATACAATGGAGGTGGTAACTGACTGCGAAGTCCTACTTGTGTATCTGGGACCAGCCAGGAATCAGGTGGAGACCTCACAGGCTCCGTCTGTACCAGCAAAGGGTGTGATCACCTGACGGAAGAATCTACCGCCCTAGATTCTTGGCTGGCCTTCCTTCATCCGCTCTTCCAGTCAAGCTTCCTCAACGCCACCCTGTCATGTCTCTCCCTCAGGTGCACAGGAAGGTCATCTGACATGGTGGAATG
>NW_027747756.1:0-304 GCF_054177405.1 Leptonychotes weddellii | reverse complement strand
TTACCACCAAATCTATCAGCTGAAAACAACAAACTTCTCTATCTCTTAAGATTCAATTCAAGCATTGCATCTCAGAGGCATTTCCCCACTTGCTTTTTTTTTTTTAATATTTTATTTACTTATTTGACAGAGACACAGCAAGAGAAGGGACACAAGCAGGGGCAGAGGGAGAGGGAGAACCAGACTCCCTGCTGAGCAAGGAGCCCAATGCGGGGCTCGATCCCAGGACCCCGGGATCATGACCTGAGCCGAAGGCAGACTGAGTCACCCAGGCGCCCCTCCCCACTTGCTTTTAATGAATTAG
>NW_027747755.1:0-304 GCF_054177405.1 Leptonychotes weddellii | reverse complement strand
GGAATACATCCTCCATGTTATGAGGGCCCCCAGTTTTGACTTTTGTCTTCTTTTTTTCCTCTAGCTTCATCCACTCCCTGTGTCTCATTTATTCAGTCCCTTGGCTTTAATGACATCTATACACTCACTGACTCCTAAATCTTTATCTCTAGCACAGACCTCTCTCTCAAACTCCAGACTCTTGTACCCAGCTTCTCCATCACTTAGATGCCTACCAGATGTCCCCAAGTTAATTAGCTCAGGGCTGAACTCCTTATCTCTCTTCACCCCGATACCTGCCCTACCTGCAGCTTCCCCACCTTGG
>NW_027747754.1:0-304 GCF_054177405.1 Leptonychotes weddellii | reverse complement strand
TTGAGGCCTACTGGAGTTCAGGGGACCTTGAGTATTTGGTCAAAGAGAATCTTTGTCATGCCTTTCTAGTTTTATAAATACTTGAGTCAGGTGACTGCATTGTTAAAAAAAATTATGCAAACCACAAATTAACACAGTACTTGCTACAAAATTTATAAATGTGGGAGATGATACTTAAAAGTCAGGGGAAGCCACTGACCTGAGAATACAAACTTTTTTACAGGGACCAAATCATTATTCAAATCCCCTTGGGAGGGGCACCTGGGTCTGTGGTTAGTGGGCTCTGGGTTTTGGGTCAGGTCGT
>NW_027747753.1:0-304 GCF_054177405.1 Leptonychotes weddellii | reverse complement strand
GGAGGGAGAGTGTGAGTGGGCACCGGGTTCCAGAAGCCCAAGCTTCTGGAACCAAGCAAGAGGCGCCCGTGATCTCCCGGGTGATGAGTGGGTATGGACCGAGCACTCGAAGCTCCGAAGCCGGCAGGTTGTCGGCACCTGCGCAGAAAGAAGCGGGGGGTCGGTAGACGCAAGAACTAGAACATGACCCGCAAGGACTCACTAGAGAGCGCGGGGCGCACGGGCTGCAACAGCCAGAACGGCCCGGGGCTTGCACACCCCAGTAGCCGGTGAGTACCTGACGCCCCCCCGCGCGCTTTGAAGG
>NW_027747752.1:0-304 GCF_054177405.1 Leptonychotes weddellii | reverse complement strand
TGGTCGCCTTGGGACTTGGATTTATTGTCCTGCAAGTAAATACTGGGAAGTAAATAACAGAAATACCTTTTTTCCCTGGGGGCTTCCCAGACTCATGATGATTAACTTGCTCTTTTCTCCTCCCTTTCTCACCAACCATGAAGCAGGGACATTCTCCAGGAAATGGGTTGCTCGTGACTGTCTTTTTTTTTTATTATTGCTATGTTAATCACCATACATTACATCATTAGTTTTTGACGTAGTGGTCCATGATTCATTGTTTGTGCATAACACCCAGTGCTCCATGAAGAACATGCCCTCTTTA
>NW_027747751.1:0-304 GCF_054177405.1 Leptonychotes weddellii | reverse complement strand
CTTGGAGGACAAGTTAGAGGTAGCTGGGAGAAAAGGAGAGGAAGAGGAGAATGGCATTTTAAATAGCACATGTGCATGAAACAAGAGGCACTTGACGGGCACTGCAAGTGGTTTAGTATGGATGGAATATAAGCTGCCTTGTCAGAGGGAGGCTACAGAGGAGGCTGGAGAGAGAGTCAGGCTCTTACAGACTCTGTTAAAAAAAAAAAGAAAAAAGGAAGGTTGACTTTTACCTTGATCTCTTCTTGGCAGCCTCATTACACTGGAATAAATTAAATTCTAAAGTCTTCTTTTACATGTGCTG
>NW_027747750.1:0-304 GCF_054177405.1 Leptonychotes weddellii | reverse complement strand
TAATCATCAGGGAAATGCAAATCAAAACCAGAATGAGATTTAGCCTCACACCTGTTAGAATGGTTGTCACCAAAATGACAAGAAATAACAAGTTTGGGTCAGGACGTAGAGAAAAGGGAGCCCTCGTGCACTGTGTTGGGAATGCAAACTGGTGCAGCCATCATGGCAAACAGTATGGAGGGCCATCAAAAACTTAAAGGCAGGGCGCCTGGGTGGCTCAGTTGGTTAAGTGACTGCCTTTGGCTCAGATCATGATCCCAGAGTCCTGGAATCGAGTCCCACATCAGGCTCCCTGCTCAGCGGG
>NW_027747749.1:0-4478 GCF_054177405.1 Leptonychotes weddellii | reverse complement strand
TGATTTCTTCCCATTCAGTTTTCCCTCCCTTCCCCTATGGTCCTCTGCACTATTCCTGATATTCTACATATTAGTGACACCATATGATAATTATCTTTCTCTGCTTGACTTATTTCTCTTAGCATAATACCCTCCAGTTCCATCCATATCAATGCAAATGGTAGGTATTCATCCCCTCTGAGGGCTGAGTAATACTCTATTGTACATATGAACCACATCTTTATCCATTCATCTGTTGAAAGACATCTTGGCTCTTTCCACAGTTTGGCTATTGTGGACATTGCAGCTATGAACACTGGGGTGCAGGTGCCCCTTCATTTCACTACATCTGTAACTTTTGGGTAAATACCTAGCAGTGCAATTGCAGGGTCATAGTGCTGCTCTATTTTTAAACACTTGAGAAACCTCCATACTGCTTTTCAGAGTGGCTGTACCAGCTTGCATTCCCACCAACAGTGTAAGAGGGTTCTCCTTTCTCCACATCCTCACTAACATTTGTTGTTTCCTGTCTTGTTAATTTTTGACATTCTAACTGGTGTGAGGTGGTATCTCATTGTGGTTTTGATTTGTATTTCCTTGATGACTAGTGATGTTGAACATTTTTTCATGTATCTGTACATCATTTGTCTATATTCTTTGGAGAAGTGTCTGTTCATGTCTTCTGCCCATTTCTTGACTGGATTACTTGGTTTTGGGGTCTTGAGTTTGAGAAGTTCTTTAGAGATCTTGGATACCGCCCTTTATCTGTAATGTCACTTGCAAATATTTTCTCCCATTCCATGGGTTGCCTCTTAGTTTTGTTGACTGTTTCCTTTGCTGTGCAGAGCTTTTTACCTTGCTGAAGTCCCAATAGTTCATTTTTGCTTTTGTTCTTTTGCCTTTTGCCAAAACAGAAGTTGCTGTGGCCAGCGTCAAAGAGGTTACTGCCTGTGTTCTCCTCTGTGATTTGGATGGATTCTTAATGTAACATTTAAGTCTTTCATCCATTTTGGGTTTATCTTTGTGTATAGTGTAAGAGAATGGTTTAGTTTCATTCTTGTGCATGTGGCTGTCCAATTTTCCCAGCACCATTTATTGAAGAGATTGTCTTTTTTCCATTGGATGCTATTTCCTACTTTGTCCAAGATCAGTTGACCATAGAGTTAAGGGTCCATTTCTGGGTTCTCTATTCTGTTCCATTGATCTATGTGTTTGTTTTTGTGCCAGTATCATGCTGTCTTGATGATTACAGCTTTGTAATATAGCTTGAAGTCAGGCATTGTGATGCCCCCAGCTTTGGTTTTCTTTTTCAACATTCCCCTGGCAATTTGGGGTCTTTTCTGGTTCCATATAAGTTTTAGGATTGTTTGTTCCATCTCTGAAAAATGTCAATGGTATTTTGATAGGGATTGCATTGAGTGTGTACATTGCTCTGGGCAGCATAGACATTTTCACAATATTTATTCTTCCAATCCATGAGCATGGAATGCTTTTTCATCATTTTCTTTCTTCCTCAATTTCTTTCATAAGTGTTCTGTAGTTTTTACAGTACAGATACTTTACCTCTTTGGTTAGGTTTATCCCTATGTATCTAATGGTTTTTGGTGCAATTGTGAATGGGATCAATTCCTTAATTTCTCGTTCTTCTGTCTCATTGTTAGTGTATAGAAATGCAACTGATTTCTGTGCATTGATTTTGTATCCTGCCACGTTGCTAAATCACTGTATGAGTTCTAGCAATTTGGGGGTGGAGTCTTTTGGGTTTTCCACATAAAGTAAAAAAGAATCAGATTTTAAAAGTATAGCCAGTTTCATGGCCTGGAAATGGCATCTTAGAAAAGCACTCAAAGGAAAATTCATTAAATAGAGACAGGTAGATAATAGAAGCTCCCAACACTCTAAGCTGCAAACGTCCTTTATCCTCATGTAGACACTGAGCTTTCAATTTAATTCACTTTCTAGTGTTTTTTTGTTTTGTTTTGTTTTGTTTTTTCATCATTAAGTTGGCTTGTAGCAGGGAATGCCCTGGGCATTTGTGGCAGCTGGTAAAGGAGGCCAAGTGTCCACAGATCTTCCACTGGTCCTTAAAGAAGAGTGATCCTGAGGTTAAAACAAAATTACAACCAGCAGCCTAAAATAGAGTCATATCCTAAGACACTTTTTTCATGGTGTGCATGACTTTGCAGGCTGTGGCCAACTGGGAATGTTCCATAGGAGCTCTTCTATGAAGGTGATGAGGATAAGTATAACTCCTAGTTCAGGTAACATTTCTTTCTTGTTTTTCCAAGGGTGTGTTCATATATGTGCATGCCCTGTCATTCTGCCCTGCCAGCAACCTTTTCCCTATTTTGTATATATTTTTTAATTTTAGTTACAATATAGTTAAAATAGAGTGTAATATTAGTTTCAGGTATACAATATATTCAACAATTCTATACATCACTCATCGCTCATCACGACAAGTGCAATCCTTAATCCCCATTACCTATTTAACCCATCCACCTCTTCCCTCCAGTAACCACCAGTTTGTTCTCTACGATTGTCTTTTTCTTGGTTTGTTCCTGTCTCCTTTTTTTCCCCTTTGTTTTTTGTTTTGTTTGCTAAATTCCACATATGAGTGAAATCATATGGTATTCGTCTTTCTCTGACTGGCTTATTTTGATTAGCATTATACTCTCTAGCCCCATCTATGTTGTTGCAAATGGCAAGATTTCAGTCATTTTATGGCTGAATAATATTCCTTTGAATATATATACCACTTGTTCTTTATATATTTATCTACTGACAGACACTTGGGCTGCTTCCATAACTTGGCTTTTGTTAATAGTGTTGCTATAAACATAGGGAAGCATATATCCCTTAGAATTAGTGTTTTTGTAATTTTTTTGTGAATACTCAGTAATGTGATTACTAGATCATATGGTTGTTCCATTTTTAACTTTTTGAGGAATCTCCATACTGTTTTCCACAGTGGCTGTACAGTTCTTATTCCCACCAACAGTGCATGAGTGTTCCTATTTCTCCACATCATTGATAACATTTGCTGTTTCTTGTGCTTTTGATTTTAATCTATCTGAAAGGTGTGAGGTGATATCTCACTCTGGTTTTGATTTGCCTTTCCTGATGATGAGTGATGTTGAGCATCTTTTCATGTGTTTGTTGGCCATCTGGATGTCTTCATTGGAGAAACATCTGTTCATGTCTTCTGCCCATTTTCTAATTGGATTATTTGTTTATGGGGTATTGAGTTGTAGGTTCTTTATATATTTTTGATACTAACCTTTTCTTTATCAGGTATGTCATTTGCAAATATCTTCTCCCCATCAGTAGGTTGTCTTTTAGTTTTGTTGATTATTTCCTTCACTGTGCAGAGGCTTTTTCTTTTGATGTAGTCCCACAAGGTTATTTTTCCTTTTGCTTTCTTTGCCTCAGAAGACAAATCTAGAAAAAAGTTGCTATGTCTAATGTTGGAAAAATAACTGGTTGTACTCTCTTTGAGGATTTTTATAATTTCAGGTCTCACATTTAAGTTCTTAATCCATTTTGAATTTATCCTTGTGTATTGTGGAAGCCAGTGGTCCAGTTTCATTTTTTGTATGTAGCCGTCCAATTTCCTCAACACCATTTGTTGAAGAGGCTATCTTTTTCCATTGCATGTTCTTTCTTCCTTTGTCAAAAATGAATTGACCATATAAATGTAGGTTTGTTTCTGGGCTTCCAATTCTGTTCCATCGAACTTTGTGCCTATTTTTGTGCCAGTACCATACTGTTTTCATTACTATAGCTTTGTAGTATAATGTGAAATCTGGAACTATGATACCTCTAGCTTTGTTTTTCTTTTACAAGATTGTTTTGGTTATTCAGAGTCTTTGTGTTTCCATACAAATTTTAGGATTGTTTTTTCTAGCTCTGTGAAAAAATGCTGCTATTTTGATAGGCAGTGCATTAAATGTATAGATTGCTTTCAGAAGTATAGACATTGTAACAATACTTATTTTCCCAATACATGAGCATGGACTGTCTTTCCATTTATTTGCATTGTCTTCAATGTCTTTCATCAATATTTTAGAGTTTTCAGAGTACAGGTCTTTCACCTATTTGGTTAAGTTTATTCCTAGGTATCTATTATCTTTGGTGTAATTGTAAATGGCATTGCTTTCTTAATTTCTATTTCTGTTGCTTCTTTTTTATTTATTTATTTATTTATTTATTTATTTATTTATTTATTTATTTATTTTTATTCTATGTTAATCCCCATACAATACATCATTAGTTTTAGATGAAGTGTTCCATGATTCACTGTTTGTGCATAACACCCAGTGCTCCATGCAGAATGTGCCCTCCTCAATACCCACCACCAGGCTAACCCATCCTCCCACCCCCCTCCCCTCTAGAACCCTCAGTTTGTTTTTCAGAGTCCATCGTCTCTCATGGTTCGTCTACCCCTCCCGATTTCCCCCGCTTCATTCTTCCCCTCCTGCTATCTTCTTCTTCTTCTT
>NW_027747748.1:0-14115 GCF_054177405.1 Leptonychotes weddellii | reverse complement strand
CATCTAGCTCAGCTCCTTGAGACAGTAGGCATTCAGGAAAAAATACTTTTTTTGATTTGATTTGGCTTGCTGAAATAAAACAATAGAACCACTTAATAACCAGGAGAGATAGAAATATGTGCAAAAAAATTCCTACCCGTTAGTGGAACTCCGAGTCTTTAACAAAATGCTCCTTGTTTTCTCAAGTGCTGCTTCCTCAGCAAACCGCTGGTTGACCTACACTAAAACTTCATCATCAGGCATAGACTCCCCATTTCCCTGATTTATTATAAAGGATTAAAACGTTCACTGGTATTTACTTTTGATGATTTATGCCTAGATTATATTTGCAGTCAGTGGAAGAAATATTGAAGGGTGTATTCATACCAACATTTTTCAGAAACAGCTTGGCTGAGTGTGGATTGGCATCACATAATAGAAAGAAATAGGAGAAACAGAATCATTTTCAATAGCAATTATCTTGCTCTGTACTAATAATTGTAGGATAAAAATATTCTTTATTCATTCTTCCACTTATTCAGCCAACCAATGGGTCATTATTCATTGAGTCAGTTAAAAGACGTGTGTATGTGGGCAAGAAGGGGGTAATGCCTTCAAGACCTTTCTTATTGGTAATTTTACAATTGAAATCCAGTGGAATTCCTTTATATTATTCATGTGAATGGATAGAACAAATATTCTCCTTAAACTGAAATTTCAAATCTTAATATTTAAAAATAATTTCTTTTTTCCCTAAACTAGTAAAGTATGGTTTGGGAAACTGGTTTGCTTAATACTAATAGGTGTGTACCATATCTCACACTTGAAAAAAAGAAAGTCATTTTTGTTCACAAATAAGGTTTGAAAATATCAGGTTTAAGAGGCTTCTTTGTTGCAGAGCTTCTCAAATATTTTAATATATCAATGTGTTTATGTAATAGCAGGTATAATCTTTGTGTGTTTTATTTATCAATACTTGGGAGCAAAGAAATATCTTATATCTTGTTCATTGTACAAACTTATATTTTGGGAACTAAAGCTTGGTCTGTATATGTAAATTTATATGATAATTTATGTCATAACAATTTCGTTCTTTGTGATTAATATCTTCTAAATGTCATCTTAACAAATCTTTTTGTTTTCTCTCTCTCTCTCAAAAGGATGATGTGGAAGATATGCAAATTAATGGGTTAACTGGGTATGCCAGTCAGAGTTCAGCCACAGAGGCAGGAGCACTATGAGCATCATGGACTAAAGGATTTATTGTAGGACACTAGTTCCCACAGTGGTAGGCATCACTGGGACATGAAGGTCTGTAAGGAAGAGTTAGAGGATCAGAGAAAAGTCACTAGCAGGCCTTCTAAACTCAAGGACATCCAGTTGCTAGAATGGGACCACAAGGAAGAGCTGATAAAGAGGTCTATGAAAGGCTGTTTTTTATGGTCTGGGGTCAGTGTTGGTCGGCAGGATCAGCAGATGGGAAGGGGAATTAGACCTGGAGTGACAGCAAGTGAGGACAAGTTGGAATCTGCTGGACCCATGGATCTCCATTTCACACACTATATAATGGTGATGTTCAAAGTTTAATGGCAGCTGCTTTGCTTCTGCCTTCTAAATCTCTACATACTTCTGTTTTTGCCAACTCAGATTATAAAATAACAGAGAAGGGGATTGTGGGAAATGAAGTTCCATCTTGGGTAAATTGATGGAATAAAGCTCTCACAATGGGATATGGGATATATTTCTGAGCTCCTATCAAAAAAGTATACTTCATCTTGTGTTGTAGTTCTAGTACTAGCTCTATTGTTAGTACTTTGTGATCTTAGGAAAGATACTTAACACTTTTAGTTTCAGTTTCTATATTTGCTAAATGGGGTGGGAGGGCACATAGGCTCTCAGTTTTAAGATTTGAAAAGAATTGTGGGCATCCTCAGCTCACTCCTGCATACAATACATTAAAGTATATTTTGTAGAAGCATAATAAACATTATATACTCCTATTATATTATAGAAGTGTAATAAAAACTAGGTATAAGTCTCAAAACATTCATTAGCTCCTGGCAAGACCAAAAGAAGAACTAAAGAGACATTGTATTTTGTAACCATGAGGGCAAGCTTAAAGAAGATGAAGAAAAAGAAAAGAAGACAAAACAGTATTCCATTTTACTCCAATGTAGAGCTTTTTCTTAAACATTTAGTTGTCAATGTCATTTCTCCACATATTATTGTGTGTTGCATTTTTAAAGAAGTTCTAAATAATTGGTTTTTCTTGTTTTGCAATTTCTTTAGTGTGTTATAAGAGATAAAACTTGCTTCATTGGTAAAGTTAATTTCTATTTGAACTTAAATGATTAATAGAGGAAATAGTTCTGACAATAACAAAATGAAATAGCTTACTCCATAATTAAAGAGCTTGCATATATAATGTTATTACTTCTGTCAAACATTTATGAAGCACCTACTATGTGCCAGTTAGTCTACTAACACTGACAATATGGTTGTTCAAAGAAACACAAGTAACAAGCTAGCTTAATACACAAACATCCATACAGATCATTTCAGTAGGAGGAGCTGGATTCTATGGTAGACTGAGTTACATAATCCTATGAGGGCACAGAAGAAAGCCAGGAAAGGCATCTTCGAAGTGGTGGTATGTGGACAAAGGTCATTTTTTTCCCCTCTTAGTTTTGCTTGTTATAGTTTAATGAAAGGGAGTTACTCTGGTGAAGGGAAGGGAAGATGAAAGGGAAATTTGGTCACGGGAACATTAAATGGGAAGAGGCTGGGGAGACATGGCTCATTGTTACAATGTGTGCCAGATATGGGGCTGTGCACCTTATTTAATCTCAGCAAAAATCCCACAAAGTAGAACTACTATTAAGTTATTTTGTGAATCTCAACTATGAGGGAGGAGGAGGCAAAAATCCAGGCTGGAGAGGTAAGAAGAACCTGCGCTCATCTATTGAATAAGCCAGAGGCTTGTTTTCTGAAGGAGGAGATATAGAAAAATGTGTAACATAACGTTGACTAGCACATAGTCAGATTTGTGTTTTTAAACTTCCTAGAATATATCTGGAAGATGAATTTGAAATGGGTAGGAGTTGTAAGGGTGAGAAACTATTGAATTTTGTACTAATAACCCAGGCCTACCTTTGGAGAGTGTTGGAAGAAATGGAGAAGAAGGAATGAATCTTAAAAATATTTAAAAAAGCATTTTACTGTACAGAATTATTAAAAACATTGAACTATGGGGAAATCAAATGTAGCTATTCTTCTCACTCTTAAAATAATTATGGATCTACATACCTTATTACTTGTAAATTATAACTAAAACCTGATTGTAGTTTTAGTCCTTTTTTTTTTTTTTTTAGTTTGGTTGCTTAACCTATGTCCTATCAAGCTTCAGAGTAGTTGAACAGACATAGTCTATGTTGCAGATTGTATGAGTAGCCAATCCTCTATCTTTCGTTGCCTTCTTTATTATTATTATTATTATTATTATTATTTTTAAAGATTCTATTCATCCACTTGACAGAGAGAGACACAGTGAGAAAGGGAACACAAGCAGGGGGAGCGGGAGAAGGAGAAGCAGGCTTCCTGCCGAGCAGGGAGCCCGATGTGGGGCTTGATCCCAGGACCCCGGGATCATGACCTGAGCCGAAGGCAGACGCTTAACGACTGAGCCACCCAGGCGCCCCATCCTTCTTTATTATTAAAAAAATAATGAGGCAGCAGTCCACAGAGCTAAAAATAAAAACATTTCATTTCCCAGCGTTTCTTGTACAGGTGGCCATGTGACATAAATCTGTCTAATGAGATATAAGTGGGAGCCTATTGGGATTTCTGGGAAGATTTTGTTATCTTGATAAATCTACCACGTTGTTTTCCTGTCTCAAATCCAGCTGCCATGGCCAGACAGGCAAAAGCCATTTTGTGACAACACACCAAGAATGGTCAAGTAGGGAGGCTGAAAGACACCGTTTGCTTGAACACCTGTAACAGTGCTGAATTACCAAGCCCAGGCCTCTTGTATTTGAGAAAATAAATCCCTTTCCTGCTTAAAACATTGTGTTATGGTTTTTATTATATTTAATTGAATGCATTTTGATTTCTTGTTATGATTGTATCACCTTCCCCAAAAGGCAACTTCAAAAGAAACAGATTCAGGAGGAGACTGGTGATATGTTATCTCCTAAGTTTATCCAGTCAACTCATTTTGTCATTCTCCAAGCAACTGAATATTCTTTGGGTGAAAGAGTAGCACTCCGTAAAAAATGCAAACATTTGTGTTTTTTCAGTAGGTGAAATCTTTTAGCATCTTTTATCATCGGCAGTATTGTAAGAAAAATGAAAAGCTTTTGGCTCACTTTGTGAATTTATGTTTAACAGGAAGAAGAAAAGAGTTGAAGAAGCAGCCTGAAAAAAAAAAAAGGCTAAAACATCCACTGGACAAGACTGAATTCTACTACCTAGTCAGACTGTTGTCAAGAGATGTGCCAAAAGGTAATGTAGGGAATAAGATAAAGCTAGACTATTTTTTTATTGAGGTGAAAAGAATACCTTCTAAGCAAGTAGTTGACAAGCAATTATCTCACACATTTTTTTTTAAACCTTGAGGCATGGACCTTTCTTGGAGATCATTTTCTTTTTTTTAATTAAATTTTTTTAGCAGCATTTTAAAGCATACCCCAAAGGTCACAAATAAAAAAAATCACCAATTGCTTAGGTCCAAAGTAGAACCCACTCTTTGTTGTAGATTAAAATATGCTGTTAATCAGCAGTAAAAGTATGTGCAAAACTGCTAAAGAAAGCTCAATCAGGGCAAACTTATGCAGTATGAACTAAAAAAAAAAAAGTTGTTCAAAAGATAATAGTAAATGGGATATTTTCAACAAGTGATGTGAGAACAATTGGACATTATATGCAACAAATAAATCCACACATTGATCTTATATTTTTCACAAAAATCAACTCAAAACAGATAACAGACCTAAACTATAAAACTAGAAGATAAGAGGGAAAAAATTAGGTTACCTTGAATGTGGTGAATTTTTAGGTACAACACCAAAAGCCAGATGAAAGAAAATATTGGTAAGTTGGACTTTATTATAACCAAAAGCTTCTGCTTTGCAAAATACACTGTGAAGAAAAGGAAAAGATAAGCCACAGAGTGGGAGAACATATTTGTAAAACATATAATGAAGAATTTATACACAAAATATACAAAGGATATATATATATTCTTTGGTTTGAAACCTCAAAACTAGGAAAATGAATATCCTAACTAGAAATGGGTAAAAAATATGAACAGACACTTCACCAAATATGTATAAACAAATGGCATATAAGCATATTAAAAATATATTCAGTATCATGTGCCATAAGGGGATTATTAATTAATACAATGGGATATCAATACATACCTATTAGAATGACTAAAGTCCAAATAATTAACCTAATAATTCACCATAGCATATGTTGGCAAGGATGTAGAACATTAGGAACTCCCAAACATTGGTATTGGGAATGCAAAATGGTAGAGCCATATTGGAAGAGAGTTTGGCAGTTTCTTACAAAGGTAAACACAGTCTTACCATATGATCCAGTAATTGTGCTCTTAGGTATTTGCCCATTTGATGTGAAAATATGTCCATGCAAAAACCTGCACACAAATGTTTCTAATAGCTTTATTCATAATTGTTCAAACTGGAGTCAGCCAAGATGTCCATCAACAAGTAAATGGGAAAATAAGCTCTGGCACATACATACAATAGAGTATTATTCAGTAATCAAAAGAAATGAGTTATTAAGCCTTGGAAAGATATGAGGGAAACTTAAATGCATATTGCTAAGTGAAAGAAGCCAAATTGAAAGTCTACATACTGCTTGATTCCAATTATATGACATTCTGTAAAGATAAAACTATAGACACAGTAGAAAAGATGTGTGTTTGGCAGGGACCCAGAGAAGTGAGAGAAAAGGATGAATAGGTGGCACACAAGGGATTTTTGGAGCAGTGAAACTATTCTGTATACTACAATGTTGGATACATGACATTATGCATTTATCAAAACCCATAGAACTATATGACACAGAGAATAAAACAATGTAAACTATGGACTTCAGTTGAAAATAATGTATCAATATTGGTTCATCAATTATAACACATGTCCCACACTAATGCAAAATATTAATAATAAGGAAGATTGTGTATGAGGGAGGAGGATAATGGAAATACTCTATACTCATTTTTTGTCTGCTCATTTTTTCTGTAAATCTGAAACTATTCTATAAAAAAGGGGTTTATTAATTTAAAAATCTTAATTTTAAATATTAGAACACTAATTTAGTGTAAGTGCACCAGAAATTGTCAGTAAGTCATAGTAAAAGAAAGAAAGAAAAGTAAAAGAAAGAAACCTACAGTGACCATATTAAACCCATGTTCTTTCATTATACTTATAAATAATCACAACAAATCTTAAGAGGAAAAGCATATTATTCTACTTTCTATAAATAAAGGCACTGCATCTTAAAATTTCTGCAAGTTGCCTAAGAACACACTACTAAGAATTGTTGGAGCTAGGTTCCTTCTACTGGTAAATTCCAAAGCTGTCTATACCTACCATAGTTATGCACTTGGGGTCTGGAATGAGCAGATCTTGCTTCACAACCCAGCTCTGCCATTTTCCAGTTAGGTAACCCTAGGCGCGTCACTTACCTCTGTAAAACTAAATGCCATTCTCAAAATAACTTAATAGTAGTTCTAGTTTGTGGGATTATTATTGGGAATAAATAAAGTTCTTAGCCTAAAACTTGTAACATATTAGTCAATATGAAGTTCTCTCCTCTCATCATCTTCATCTGTACCAGTGGCAATGGGTAAATTAATGATTTAAGGAAGTCTGTGGAAGAAGAGCAAGTACATGGAAGAGCCTAGTTACCAAAAGTAGTGAATGAGTTTTTATAAAAAAAAATGGTACAAGACTAGCCATTGCTGACACAAGTCCGGGATCAGGTTATTCTTCACTTTTCTTCTTTCTTTCAGTATCTTTATGTAGATAAAGTCAGGGGAGGAATAAACAAAAGCAAAAACAAAATGAACAAAAAGAATATACAGGGCTATTACTTAGCTATTACTTCAGAGGGTAAGTGAGTCATAAACAGACATCTCTAGGCTGGATTTGGATCCAGAAAGGTCCTGTTCCTACTTGACCCTAATGTTATGAGGGTGAGTCAAAAGGTCGTGTGAGAATATTATCATCAGGGATTTTAAAGCAGAAACTACTAGAAAAGCCTCCCCATCTAGCTGCTTCCCCAAATTGCAAGGGTGACTGGCAGTTTGGAGTTCTCAGAAAAGTTATAAAATAGAATTAAATTTCCAAGACAGTTCAAATGCTCAGGAGGGAATTCCTAATATCTAAAGTGAAGTTTCTAGAGTAGTGCACCTACTTAAACCCACTTTGATATGTGGACAAAGGCTATACCACAATGCCTGGCAAAATGTAGGTGCACTATCAATATTGAATAAATGAATGACTAACTTTTCCACTCCCACGCCAATATCATTACTTTTCCTGGTATGCCTCTAGAAACAACTGCTGTTTGACCACTCTTCTGGAGGGTCTAAGGATAACTGAGCAAAGTTTTGGAAGTGTTAGGGAATTGCCACTTAATAGCTCCATGTAGGTGTAGTCTCAAAATACAGTCCCTAAAAGGACAGGCAAAAGGTTGATGGCTAGCTTCTTTGGACCAAAGAAAGGAGATTATTTTCTCTAAGTCTTGCAGTTAAAATTTTTTGAATAAAAATGGAGCCCAGGAAGGAACAGAAATTGAGCCAGGCACTTTGTGTGACTGGGACTCTGTTATGGACTGAATATTTTTGTACCCCCATAATTCATGTTGAAGCCCTACCCCCCTCCCCACTACCCTGTGATAGTATTTGGAGATGGGTTCTTAGAGGTAATTAGGTTTAGATTAGGTCATGGGAGTGGGGCACCACAAACAGATTAGAACTCTTATAAGAGGAGGAAGGGAAATCAGAGCTAGCTCCACTCCTCCTGCCCACATGTGAGGACACAGTGAGAAAGTAGCCATCTGCAAGCCAAGAGGAGAACTGTGACCAGAACCTGATCATGCTGGCACCCTGATCTTGGACTTCCAGCCTCAAGACCGCTGAGAAAATAGATTTCTGTTGTGTAAGCCACCTGCTCCCATTTTGTGGTATTTTGTTACGGCAACTGGGCAGATTAAGACAGACTCTCTTTGAGCCCACAAATAAACTCATTTTATATGGTCAGTTAATCTATGACAAAGGAGGCAAGAATATACAATGGGGGAAGTCTCTTCAATAAATGGTACTGGGAAAACTGGACAGATACATGAAAAAGAATGAAAACAGACCACTTTCTTACACCAGACACAAAAATAAACTCAAAATGGATTAAAGACCTAAATGTAAGACTTGAAGCCATAAAATTCTTAGAAGAAAACATAGGCAGTAATCTCTTTGACATTGGCTGTAGAAATACTTTTGTAGATATGTCTTTTCTGGCAAGAGAAACAAAAGCAAAATTAAACCATTGGGACTATACCAAACTAAAAAACTTTTACACAGGAAAGGAAACCATCAACAAAACAAAAAGGCAACCTACTGAAAAAGAGAAGATATTTGCAAATGATATATCCAACAGGGGTTAATATCTAAAATATACAAAGAACTCATAAAATTCAACACTGAAAAAAACAAATAATCTGATTAAAAAACGTGCAGAACTTCTGAATAGACATTTTTCCAGTGAGAACATAAAAATGGCCAAAAGACACATGAAAAAGTACTCAACATCACTGATCATCAGGGAAATGCAAATCAAAACCACAATGAGATATCACTTCATACCTGTCAGAATGGATAGTATCAAAAAGGTAAGAAATAATAAGTGTTGGTTAGGATGTGGCAAAAAGGTAACCCTCCTGCACTGTGGGTGGGAATATAAATTGGTGCAGCCTTTTTATGGAGGTTTCTTAAAAAAAAAAAAAATAGAAATACCATATGATCCAGTAATTCTACTTCTGGGTATTTACTTGAACAAAACAAAAACTAATTAAAAAAGATATGTGCCCCTATGTTTATTGCAGTATAAAATCCAAGATATGGAAGCAAACTAAGTGTCCATCAATGGATGAATGGATAAAGAAGTTGTGGTGTATATATATATACCCAATGGAATATTACTCAGCCATAAAAAAGTATGAAATCTTGCCATTCACAACAATGTGTATGAACCTATAAGTGTTTATGCTAAGGGAAATAAGTCAGATGGAGAAAGACAAATACCATATAATTTCACTTGTATCTAGAATCTAAAAAACAAAATAAAACAATCAAACAAAACCAGAAACAGACTTACAAATATGGAGAACAAACTGGTAGTTGTCAGAGAGGTGGAGTGTGAAGGGGATGGGTGAAATAGGTGAAGGGAATTAAGAGGTACAAACTTCCAGTTATAAAATAAATAAGTTACAGGAATGAAAAGTGCAGCATAGGGAATATACTCAATAATTCTTTAATAACTTTTTATGGTGAGAAATGGTAACTATGCTTATTGAGGTGAGCATTTCTCAAAGTATATAATTGTTGGGTCATTATGTTATACACCTGGAACTAATATAAATTTGTATGTCAAATGTACTTCAATTAAAAAAAAAAAAAGACTTTTTGGGCATGGTGATAGTCATGATTGAACCAGGGGAAGGTGAAAGAAGGAAGGCCCTGGAGTAGGTAGATCTTGCTTTAATTAATAACACAAATTATATGATATCATTATGATCCAAACTAAGCTAAATAGGGCTGTACAAAGTAACCAAAACAAGGAATCAAAAAGAGAGGTTCTCAGGGGTCCTTGCTATCAGCCAGTTATTTTGAGGCTTCAAAGCTCTTTAGTTTCTTTTGAGATCAATGTAAAGTGATAAATCAACTTAGATCAAAATATCATATTTCATCAATTTTAAGACATTTGTTTCTATTCATATTTTCCCATATCTGAAACTAGAATATATTTGACAATCAATGGCCTCCTACAACAATCAGTACTATTTTCTCCTTGTGTAATCGCTCATAAAATAATGATATATCTTACAATTGAGACTGCTAGATTCAATGAAATATGATATGAAGAATGTAGCTCAGTATTTTTCATTATCTTCTCATGTGATCATTTCATTCATTTATTAAATATGTATTTATTTAACCAATAGCATTCTAGTTTCCATCTGTCTTTGGTACTGAATTTAAAGATGAATCAGGCCCCTGTCTGCAGAAAACTTGCTGCTGAGCAAGGCTGACTTGCACACAAATAAAAAACAGTCACAGTGAGGATGAGAAAGATCAGATATATAAGATGTGCTTTGGTAAAGTTTGGGTAATGGTGTGAATTTCCAAGATAGACAATACAAAAGGAAAACATGTTTTGATAAGAACCTAGTAAGTTTTAAATATCTTCCAAACATTCATGAGTTGATGTGAGGTTCTGGACCTTAGGAAAGAGCCCTGGGATAGTTATTTGGATGAATGAGGCATTGGTATGTGGTTGGCATTGGTATCAACTAAATTGCTCCGGATAAACATGTGGAGTAAGAAAAAGCCAAGGATAGAGCTTTGGGGGTACACCAGGACAGGAGTGATCAGGGAAGAAGGTAACCTGGAAGAAGTAGTCCTTAGGAAGACCCACAGAAAAGTTACAGGAGCAAACTTTGCTACAAAATAATTCAGTGAGATGGATCTGCAGAGTCTATTAGGTATGGAAATTCAGATGATAGTTGATATCATCATTAAAAACATTCTCTGTGCTAATATTTAATATTGTTTCCTTAGTTTTTACTAAGCAGTGATGGAGTTTCCAATGATCATGTGAGGTTCCATGTTTTGCACACTGCTGAGGAAAACTTTTTTTTTTGTTTTATATGCTACACAATGTGTCTTGTATAGGTCCTGTCAAATTGAATTCCTCCAGGAATTTAATTGCAAGCAAAGTTTCTATCATCTGCAATACTATTGCATTTCCTTTAATCAGACAGTGAGAATATGTGATCCATTATTTCACTTTTTCTCTTGGCTGCCAGGAAGGTCAGAGCTAAAAAAAATGCTCAATCATAGTGTCCTTCTGACCCCAGATTCTGGACAGAATTATCTCTACCCCTTTTACTATCTCCTTTGCCTTTGTCTTTTATGGTTTTGTGTGTTTATTAAAAGGAACTTCAAATATATTTTGAAAAGATGGGAAATATAAATTATAAATAATTAAAAATAAATAAAAACATGACCATCATGCAGTATAGAATTCCTTTGATTTTTCTACTGAAATAAGGTCTAGGGCATGAGTTAGTAGTTAATATTAATGTGTAGAAATAAAGGCTTGCATTGTTGGTCTCCCTTTGTTTAATCTGTGACAGCAGCTCTTTATTCAAACTATTTTAAGAATTGAGCTCATGTCATTAATGATTCAGGTGCACTAATCAAATAATAAACCCCAAATCCACCTTGATTTCAATCTTTTCAATCTGTATTCAGGACACTAGGGAAAATAATCAGTGTTTGCTGAAGGAATGAGGAAAAATTGGAGAGAAAATAAACGTTATTTTTAACCAACTGAGCCACCCAGGCGCCCAATAAATGTTATTTTTAAAACCCCTTTGGAATATATTAAATAGGAAGAAAAATTTGACAGCTATTTTAAAGGTAGTTGACAGCTTCTCTTAAAAAAATATCATATTCCTTACTAATGTGAAAATTATGCCATAACATATTTAGAACTCTTAGTATAGAAAAATGGTATGTTTCTTAATTGTTTTAAGAATGTTGCTTGAATTTGTCTTATTGGTGATTAGCAAGAATTGAAAGTACCTTAATTTCTTACCAAGCTCTTATGGACTAGGCCCTTGGTGGCGGTGATCTGTTTCCAATGGCGCTATTAGTGCCTTTATCAAAGAGCTGATGGGAGCAAAGGTGACCTAATAATGGTAAAAGTCATAGCTACAACATTTAGGAAATCACAAGATGCTGGGCACTGTGTAAACAATCTTACATTCATTGTTGTATTAAGTCCTTACACCAGAATGATTATTATCACTATTTTTCAGGTGAGGAAACTGAGGCCTAGAACAGTCACCTAGCCTGAAGTGCTAGAGTTAAGATTTTAACCTATAATTTTAACCATCATGTTCCATTGTCCTGGAATTTATCCTTCTCAAATGCAATTATTCTTCAGGTTTTGTCTATTTTATTTTTAAATATTTACTAAATTCATTCTGGAGTGTTTGTCATTATTCATTTCTAGTCTTACTGTCTTTCTTTTATTCCTGAACTATTGCAAAAATCCCCATAATAGAGGATTCCCAGCATGGTAGAATGAAGAGGTCACCATATTCTATCCTCAAAGGACAATGATAAAACTAGAGAATATTATCAAAAACAAGCATTCAGAGCCCTGGGAATTGACAATGATTGTTAAAACAAACTGTGAAGCCCTGGTTAGTGAAAAACTACTAATATTCAGGTAAGTAAAGGGGGAATTCAAAGTATTCTTACCTGTAGCTGTTTCCCTTTTGATAATAAATAGCAAAATGGCAAACATGCATCCAACCATACCAATAATTACATAAAATGTGAATAAATTCAGCATCCAAATCAAATGCAGACATTGTCGGACTGAAATAAAAAAAAAATGAGATCCTACTCTATGGTCTCCACAAGAGACACACTGTAGATTCAGACTCAATGGATTGAAAGTAAAGAGGTGAAAAAGATAACACATGCAAATGGTAACCATCAAGGATCTGGAATAACTACATTTGTATCAGACAAAATTGACTTTAAGACAGATATATTGCTAGAGACAAGGAAGAATATTTTATAGTGATGAAAGAGTTATTTTTTCAGGTAGATACAGCAATAATACATATATATACACACCTAATTACAGTACCCCTCAAATATGTAAAGCAAAATATAACAAAAGTGAAGGATAAATAGACATTTGAACAATAATAGAGACTTTTACACCCCACTCTCAAAAATTGAAAACAAACTAGACAGAAAGTCCACAAAGATACAGAAGACTTAAACAACACTCCCCACCACCTTGACCTAATTGACATTTGTAAAACACTCCAGCCAATAAACAGTTGAATTCTTTTCAAGCACACGTGTTGAAATCTTCAGCCCAGGTAAGTTATTAGGTCATAAAACCAATTTCAACTAAGTTAAAAAGATAAACTTATACAAACTGTGTTCTCTGAATGCAAGGGGATTAACTTAGAAATGAATCAAGCCCTTTGCATCATTGCAAAGGGTACATAATTAGAGTTCACTAGGTTTTACACCTTGTTCATCTGTACCTTATTTATGCGTGGTGATGAGTATCTCTAAAATATGTAGACTACCACTTATGTAGACTACTGTTAATTCTAACTTTAATATCCAATTTGTGAATTAAAGAGGGATTGATCTAATTGATTCAGTCATAAAATATTTCCTGACTGCCTACTTTGTGCTAGGCACTGTTTTTGTTGTTGAGGATACAGTAATGAATAAGAACAAACTTCAAAAAAAAAAAAATCCCTGTCTTCACTTAATAAAGGAGGAGGATAAAAGAAAATATATAATTAAATTTAATGTATATATAGAAAGCACTAGAGGCACCTGAGTGGCTCAGTTAGTTAAGCATCCGACTCTTGAATTTGGCTCAGTTTATGATCTTAGGGTCATGAGATCAAGCCCTACATCAAGGGCTCCGCACTTGTCAGGGAGTCTGAGATTCTCTCTCTCTCCTTCTGCCCCACCCACGTGCTCTCTCTCTCTCTCTCTCAAATAAATAAATCATATTCCATGCTCATGGATCGGAAGAATAAACATTGTTAAAATGTCTATGCTACCCAGAGCAATCTATACCTTCAATGCCATCCCGATCAAAATTCCAATGGCATTTTTCAAAGTGCTGGAACAAACAATCCTAAAATTTGTATGGAATCAGAAAAGACCCTGAATTGCCAAGGAAAAGTTGAAAAAGAAAATCAAAGCTGAGGGCATCATGTTGCCCGATTTCAAGCTATATTACAAAGCTGTGATCACTAAGACAGCAT
>NW_027747747.1:698-1000 GCF_054177405.1 Leptonychotes weddellii | reverse complement strand
GTCTGTCACTGGCACAATTAAACAATATCCATCAAACAAAAAAGGAAGCTAGTAAAATATTTCTCTCAATTCATTCTTTTGTTTAAATCTTATTACCATCATGTTGCACAGCAAAGGAAACAGTCAACAAAACCAAAAGACAACCGACAGAATGGGAGAAGATATTTGCAAATGACATATCAGATAAAGGGCTAGTATCCAAAATCTATAAAGAACTCATCAAACTCAACACCCAAAGAACAAAGAATCCAATCAAGAAATGGGCAGAAGACATGAACAGACATTTTTCCAAAGAAGACATC
>NW_027747747.1:0-598 GCF_054177405.1 Leptonychotes weddellii | reverse complement strand
CATTTTTCCAAAGAAGACATCCAAATGGCTAACAGACCCATGAAAAAGTGCTCAACATCGCTCGGCATCAGGGAAATCCAAATCAAACCCTCAATGAGATACCACCTCACACCAGTCAGAATGGCTAAAATTAACAAGTCAGGAAATGACAGATGTTGGTGGGGATGCGGAGAAAGGGGAACCCTCCTACACTGTTGGTGGGAATGCAAGCTGATGCAGCCACCCTGGAAAACAGTATGGGGTTCCTCAAAAAGTTGAAAATAGAGCCACCATATCCAGTAATTGCACTACTGGGTATTTATCCCGAAGATACAAATGTAGTGATCCGAAGGGGTACTTGCACCCTGATGTTTATAGCAGGAATGTCCACAATAGCCAAACTGTGGAAAGAGCCAAGATGTCCATTGACAGATGAATGGATAAAGAAGATGTGGTAGATATATATACAATGGAATATTATGCAGCCATCAAAAGGAATGAGATCTTGCCATTTGCAACGACGTGGATGGAACTGGAGGGTGTTATGCTGAGCGAAATAAGTCAGTCAGGGAATGACATGTATCATATGACCTCACTGATTTGAGAAATTCTTAATCTC
>NW_027747746.1:0-304 GCF_054177405.1 Leptonychotes weddellii | reverse complement strand
GGCAATCAGGCATAATTTAACAATTTACTTGCAAATGGTTCTGGGGGAAAAAGTTCTTTTTTCTTTCTCTAATTTTTCTTTTCTCTAATTTTAAGACTGTTTTCAAAAAGTAAATCAAAAATAAACAGAAAAGGTGAAAAGCCTTAGGCAAATCTTATTTCACCATGAGGAAAGAGCTATGAATCAGTACTTAAAATTAAAATTATACATAGGTTTTATGGCACTATAAAAATTGTAATACATACAAACATTGACAATAGCCTTAGCAGCAATATATCAAAATGATGTCTGTGTAAATCTCTAG
>NW_027747745.1:0-304 GCF_054177405.1 Leptonychotes weddellii | reverse complement strand
TTTTCCAAAGAAGACATCCAAATGGACAACAGACACATGAAAAAGTGCTCAACATCACTCGGCATCAGGGAAATACAAATCAAAACCTCAATGAGATACCACCTCACACCAGTCAGAATGGCTAAAATTAACAAGACAGATGTTGACGAGGATGCAGAGAAAAGGGAACCCTCCTACACTGTTGGTGGGAATGCAAGCTGGTGCAGCCACTCTGGAAAACAGTATGGAGGTTCCTCAAAAAGTTGAAAATAGAGCTACCCTACGACCCAGCAATTGCACTACTGGGTATTTATGCCAAAGATTA
>NW_027747744.1:0-304 GCF_054177405.1 Leptonychotes weddellii | reverse complement strand
TGACATTCAAGTCTTAATCTATTTTGAGTTAATTTTTGGATATGGTGTAAGATAGTGGTCCAGTTTTATTTTTATTTTTGCGTGTGGCTGTCCAATTTTCCCAATGCCATTCATCAAAGAGACTGTCCTTTCCCCACTGTGTATTTTTGCCTTTTAATGGTGTCTTTTAATGATCAGAAGTTTCTCATTTTGATGAAATGTAATTTATCAGTTTTTTTATTTTGTAATTTTTTTGGGCGGGCTTAAAAACTTTTCCTACTCCAAGTTATAGAGATATTCTTTCCTCCAGTTGTATTATGGTTTT
>NW_027747743.1:0-304 GCF_054177405.1 Leptonychotes weddellii | reverse complement strand
AATTCCTGAGAGGAGACGAAATCCAGGTCTCCTACTCCCCCGCCATCTTGCTCCGCCCCCCTGGTTAGTATATTTTCTTTTCTTGAAATATCTTTATTTGGTTTTTTACTGGGAATAGTGCTGTCATCATAAAGTGAGTAAGTGTTATCTTCTATTTCCTGGAAGGTTTTGTGTAAAATTGGTATTATTTTTTCCTTAATTGCATGATAGAATTCACAAGTGAAGGCATCTAGGCCTGGAGATTTTTTTGTGACAATATTTTTGGCTATGAATATAATTCTTGAATAAATATTCATGTTATCTT
>NW_027747742.1:0-304 GCF_054177405.1 Leptonychotes weddellii | reverse complement strand
TGCTTATTAAACACAGGAATAATGGATAGACAGGAATAATGGATAGATAAATTTTCTGGATTTGCTCAGAAATAGTGCACTATCTTGTCTAAATCCAATATCTCCCTGATTTTGACAACATAAAATTATGTATTTAATAGGTTCCCTTAAGCCTAATGGCCCCCAAGAATTGTAGTAGCTGTAAAGCAAATTTAATTAACTAAAGTCTAATTTAATGAGGCATATTCAGTAAAAACAACCATAGAGTCTCTGGGACTCAACAGAGAAGCTGAATTTGTGTTCATTAAAAAGAAAGAAAAGCGGA
>NW_027747741.1:0-304 GCF_054177405.1 Leptonychotes weddellii | reverse complement strand
GCCAGAAGAGAAAAACATGCAGTATGGTTGAATTTATATAAAATTCAAAAAGTAAAACTAAACTCTATTTGTTTTGGATGTATATACAATTAAAGCAAGGAAATTATTATTATAAATTAAGGATAAGGATTACTTATAAATAAGAGGAAGGAATTTATAATTGGAATGAAATAGACAGGAAGTTTCTGGGGGTGCTTTTTATGATTTTTAATCTGCGTTATGCACAGGTATTTGTTTTGTAACCATTTATTAAATAGTATCTATAATTTTTACACATTTCCAAATGTGTTACACTTCATACCTT
>NW_027747740.1:0-304 GCF_054177405.1 Leptonychotes weddellii | reverse complement strand
GACAACGTGGGCCAATGAGTTAGTTCTGCCAGAGGGAAGGAGGGCCCCAGGGGCCGGCTGTCGGCCCCGCTCCCTCGAGCAGAGCTCAGGCCCCTTCAGAGAGCCATGGGGGCTTGCGGGCTGCAGGCGAGTCCCCGCGGGGAGGCGCGAGGGCACCTCGGTCACCCTGCTGCCCCGCCTGCCTCCACGGCCTCTGTTGCTGGACTCGGGGGACTCTCACCCATCACCACCCGGCTTGGTGCTTGTGCATGGCAGGTACGCATGCTGTGGGGACATGAGGACAACAGCGACCTGAGGCTGCTCG
>NW_027747739.1:0-304 GCF_054177405.1 Leptonychotes weddellii | reverse complement strand
TGCAGGGCTTCCAGCTGACCCACTCGCTGGGGGGCGGCACGGGGTCCGGGATGGGCACGCTGCTCATCAGCAAGATCCGGGAGGAGTACCCAGACCGCATCATGAACACCTTCAGCGTCATGCCCTCGCCCAAGGTGTCCGACACGGTGGTCGAGCCCTACAACGCCACCCTGTCCGTGCACCAGCTGGTGGAGAACACGGACGAGACGTACTGCATCGACAACGAGGCCCTGTACGACATCTGCTTCCGCACCCTGAAACTGACCACGCCCACGTACGGCGACCTCAACCACCTGGTGTCGGC
>NW_027747738.1:0-304 GCF_054177405.1 Leptonychotes weddellii | reverse complement strand
ATCGAAGAAAAGAAGAGCAACAACTCTCTGAACAGAAAAGCGACCACTTTCTGGAAGGTAGGATGTGCGGAGAAGTGAATCCGAGGCGATAATCGGGAGGATAGACGGCGGGGGAGGGGCCTCCGTCGGCTGCTTCTGGCAAGTGATGGAGCCGCGGAGCACAAAATCGGAATTTTGAGAAGTCTGCTCCGCTGAGGGATGTCGCTCCGGTGGCTAAGTGTGGGGTGGAACCCTCGTGGGACAGCGTGGTCTCAGGACCCTCGGGGTCACAGGAAGACCGGGGGTGCCTGAGTGCGGCAGAGCT
>NW_027747737.1:0-304 GCF_054177405.1 Leptonychotes weddellii | reverse complement strand
TTGATAATAATATCTGTGTAATGGGGCTTCTTGACTGGGCTAAGGACTGGGCTGTCTTGTGGTGTTAGGCGACACTGCCCCCTCGAGGCAGAATGCCCAGAACCCGTGAGTCACATCCCTTAATCTGCATGGCAACAGGAGTCCTTTGAAAGAGGACAAAAACCATGCCCACAATTGGGGTTTGGGAATGAACAAACGTGTCTAGTGGACTGAGGGAATATGGCAGATGCTAGACGGCAGGGAGGAACAGCAGAGACATCGAGAGCTCATCACCCTGAGCGAGTAACAGTTTTTGATGGAGAGG
>NW_027747736.1:0-4478 GCF_054177405.1 Leptonychotes weddellii | reverse complement strand
ACACACACACACACACACACAAATGGTAACTACGTGAGATGATGGACAGCTGATTGGCTGGATTGTGATTATCATTTCAAAATATGTACATATGTCAAAACACCATGTTGCACACTTTAAATATGCATAATTTTTGTCAATTATACCTCATAAAGCTGGAAAAAAGGATTAGTATATTGCACCAGGGTATACTAGGAGGATATGTGTGTCACTTATTTATACCCTGAGATCATGGGAGATTTATAACCCACTGTCTGAAAAGTCATGTGAAGAAAAATCCCAGCAAGCAGAACAAATGGAATTTTATAGAATTATCAGGAGTTTCTGATATGATCATTTGGCCACTTGAAAGACATCAGCTCCACATTTTTGGATCTTTCATTGACTTGCTAGGTGACTTCCATAAACTCATTAAGCTCTAGGGGTCTCAGAGTCGTTATTACAATTTGCCAGATCCTCCCTCAAATCATGAATCCTACTTTGAGATAGGTGAATCCTAGAGAGTCAAGTCATCCAGATGGACTTCCTCATGGACGTTGGTGTGAAGAATGTGGAGTCCCCAAGGTCTTATGTGATGAAGGCGAACTCAACATCACAATGCTCGCCTTCCAACTGAAACCTGTGATCTTTTCAAAACTTCTGTCTACCTCCCAGCTTCCATATTTGGTGTAAATGCATACTCTTCTCTTGTATATATCCCCTTTTTCTTCATATTAATTCATGTTTTTATGTTTGTGTCCATGGAAATTTTAGGCCAGTGCCTCAATCTTGGACATTTCTGTATCCCATGCTTGACTCGGTATACTTTACTCAGTGAGTTAATCTTAATCATATGTGATAGCCCCTCAAAGAATAAATCTCTCAGAGCTTCGGTGTGTGTTTAACACTTGTTTATCAGTAAATAGTTTATTGTCCAAATTACATAAAAAAATTTTTCTGGAAGATTCAATAATCAGCCCCAAGTTTTGACTCCCCTGCTATGACTTATATATCCACAACCTTACCATGTATTTGGGGGTTTGGGTTGGACAATATGACTTTTTTTTGGACAATAGAAATGAGCCAATACTATGTGAAGAAAAGACAAAAAAAAAAAAATGCCTGCACTGATATAGTTATCCTTGAGCTCCAGTGAGGTGTCTCTGTCCCTCCTGTCTGGTCTCCTGAAGCAATGTCCATGAAACGCGCCTGAAGTGAACTGTACCCTTGAGCCCAGCCCCAGGCAGGAGCAGAGAGGCTCAGACTAGTCCACGTCGACCATTCTTTTTAGAATTCAGAAGTGAGGTCACGTTGGAGAACTATTGGACCACTATGGTAGAGTGGCCATAAATTCTTCCTGAGGTAATTGACACACATTTCCAAGGAGTGGCTTTTTCTCTTGGTGCCTGTATAGAACATCAACCGGCACCTTTGCCCTAATAAGTAGACACTTCAAAGCAGGGAAGCACATTGGTGACCAGGATCTACAATTGTGTTTCCAGGAAATCTTAAGAGCTGAATTAATGTGTGTGTAACCTATCTGTAGTCATCTTAGCTCTTCAGCACATGTCAACCACTTTAGCTCTGGCCTTTATAAATATCAGGTCTTAGGAAAGAGAAGAGGTTATGTATTCTTTGTAAGGTACAGGCAGTAAATTGGTATAATGAGCTCACCTAAGTCAAATATTATCATGATTTCAGAACTATGGCCAGCACTAGATGTCATACTAATGTCCTCTTTCCCTCTGAAATTTACCAGCTGTTGGTTTTAGGCTCTTAAAGAAATCATCAGTATAAAATTTAGTCTGAACATTATCTGAGAAAGCAAGTGGTAGATTGCAGCACGCACTCCCTACTTTTCCTTGGACCTAATCCTCTTTTCCAAGCAAGTGTTGATAAGAAAAAGGCCAGCTTCTCCCTAAGGCCTCCCCTCCATTCAAGCCCATCCTCAATTTGGCAGAGGCTTCTTGTCCATGACTCAATCCTCTGACCTACTTTGGATGCAAAGATCTGTCAACATTAGAAATTGAAATTGGATTCTTCCTATCAGATAAAAAGAGTATCTGATTCAACTCCTTGTACATTTAAATCAACCAAATCATGTATTTGAATGGCATGCACTTTTTTATTTTTCCAAGAGGACAAGAGAAGAGGCATTGAAAAATCTATAACAGAATGATTTACCTAATTGCATTCCAGGAGAGTTTGAATAACGATATCACAACTTGAAGAAATATTCTCCTCAGGTAGAAAGAAAGCACCCGTCCCGGGAAACAAAAGAAATTGTTGGTATTTAATCTTGACTCAGCCATCAGCTTGGGTATGTAATGCTTCATCTATCAGCTTTTAAATAAGACCCAAATTGGCACTGAAATCCAACTGATTTCTCTTCTCCCCAGACACTACCTAGAGTCCATTGAAAATTGGACTTCACTGTCAAGTTGCTACTAGCAAGTGAAAAAGCAATTGGGGCATATGGCAGACCAGGCATGAGAGCCAAGGGTCATTTTGGGAGACTACCTTCAGCCCTTCAATAAATTTTAGGTAAGACCTGTCAAGAAAGCTGGTGAGGCTACACCATCATACTTCTATTTTATATGCTGTGTTTCCACTTTTATGCAACAATTATGCCCTGAGTAAATAGTCCTCAATCCACATGGTCAACAAGAGAGGGAATGCTTTCATTAACACAAAGTATAACTAACTCATCACCTCCTGGATAGAATTTAAAATGGATACTCATGCTTTTTAACAGCAAGCCATGCAATGATCAACAGTTTGGTTTCACCAACTGAGGCAATACTCTGCTTTTTGGTTATGTATAAAGACAGAGAGTATCAGAATTGAGTGATAAGGCCTATTTTCCCTGTTGCCACTTTCCAATGACAGGGGCCAGCTATAATCTCTTCCACTCAGCGCTCCAAGCTAGCCATCCTAATCATGATTTTGTATTCAGTGAACGGGCTTCTCTTCTGGAAATTGTACTCAATGGGAACATCTTGTTGGTACTCTGATATCTTAGAGGAAGTTCAATGTAGGGCAGGTTGAGTGAGAAACATGGACATCTTGGCAATTTGAGTCCTAGGTTGAGGAATAATCCTCTGATCAATAATCAGAATGCATGCAAATTTAGTGGCTTTTTTGTCAATTTTATTTCTTTATTTGAGAGAGAGAGCATGAGTGGGGTGGGCAGGGGCAGAGAGAGAGGGAGAAGCAGACTCCCTGCTGAGCAGGGAGCCTGACGTGGGGCTCAACCTCAGGATCCTGAGATCATGACCTGAGCCAAAGGCAGATGCTTAAGGGACTGAGCCACCTAGGCACTCCAAATTTAGTGGCTTTCAAAGAACCAAGAGAGTGAAGCTACGAAACCTCCATAGGTCACTCTATCCATGAACGTTTCTAATAGCACAGAGATGTCAGGGGTGAGTCCATCTTTATTTTCTCCTTCATCCAAATCAGAGGACTGAAATTAGAGGCAGCAGTGATTAATAGCATCAAGTATCAGGTATGAAGTTCTATGATCCTGTGATTTACACACACTTAACAATTTATATCAGCAATGTTCAATAGATGGAAATGTTCTTTGCAGAAAGTACTACTGGACATGGCTGGTATTAATAGTTTAGTGACATGTAAGTTACGTGGTAACCAAGCATGAGCTGTGGTAAGTATCTCTGGAGACCTTCAGTTTTAATTTGTACTTAATTTAAACATATTTCACTTTCAAAGTAAATAGCCGCACACTGAATATATTGGACAATACAGATTTATGCTTTTTAATTTTTTTTTAATTGTAGACTTCATTTTTTTCTAAGTAGAAATTTGATGGTAGGGATGCTTTTTGGTATATTTGGAAGAATAGATATAATTTTACATAAAGGTAAGGAACAAGTTCATGCACTGCATATCTCTCATTTTATAAATTTCTTTTCCCCAGAAAAATCTTTACTATTAAATTTATGGGTTCCACATCAAACCCATATTATCCACCTGAATGATTCCATTTTAAATCATATATTAACTACAAGGTCATAATCACTGATTATAGGATTGTCCTTCAGATGGAAGCTTGCACACCATAAAATCATATTTGGGGTCTAGTGGGGATATACATTTCATGCTGGGGAGAGGTGAGAATAAACAGGGCAATTTGGGATGAACCAGAGCATGAAAATGAGTCAGGAAGGTAGAATTAGTCAAGAATATCAGCTAGTCTCAAGAGGTTGGTGGATTGATTACAATATTGGCCATGGGTTTTCAGCCTTCTGTATATCTAAGTTCCAATATAAATTCTTTCTCTTGTACCTGCACTGTCCTCTGTCACCCCAGACAAGTCGTCCCATCTGAAGCCATCCTAGACCAGGGATCTCTCGGTCAACTGCCAGCCAGCCTCCAGGAAGAGAGCCAACAGGCTGACAAGGACAGGCCAGAGCCCTGTGGCAGCCCAGCCCATACCAACAGAACCAGGCAGCTACACTCACCCTAATTCAAAGAACGGC
>NW_027747735.1:0-304 GCF_054177405.1 Leptonychotes weddellii | reverse complement strand
CGCTGTATTATTCATGCCCCTATTGTAGCATTTAGACCTGCCTACTTATTAGACTGTGGGATTTGGGGAGGCAGGCACCAGGTTTAGTTCATTTTTATCCCCAGAGTCTAAGCAGAGTGTCTGGAATACAAGTTGGTGCTAGAATCGAATCTCTGTTTTTTCTTCTGGTTCTTCGGTATCTCATATCTGGGATAATTTGTGGCTCCCGATGCCATCACATTCCTCACCATTCAGCACAACTACTCAACTGCCATCCCTTCCCAAAGCAGCTGAATGTAGCACCATGGACAGGTTGTAGATTACT
>NW_027747734.1:0-304 GCF_054177405.1 Leptonychotes weddellii | reverse complement strand
CAGTTGGGGGCTATGACAGGATTACTGACATGGCCAGGGGTTCCTGTATAGTCAGTCACTGCCGCCTGGGAGGGGGAGCTGGGGAAGGTGGTGCTGCTGGGGAGCGGGGGTGGTCTAGAAAAATTCCCTGTCTTGGCCTCACCATCCAGTGCTGTCCCTAGTTATGCCTCCAGTTTGGGAATAGAGACGCGGAGAGGAAGGGAGGAGGTGTGTGTGCACGGGTGTGTACGCGTGCATGTGTGCGTGGAAGGGATGGCAGTGAGGGCAGGGGGAAGACTGCATCGGATACCCTAAGGGATCCGGT
>NW_027747733.1:0-304 GCF_054177405.1 Leptonychotes weddellii | reverse complement strand
TAGCGAGAGAGGGAACCCAAACAGGGAGAGGGAGAAGCAGGCTTCCCGCCAAGCAGGGAGCCTAATGTGGGGCTCGATCCCAGGACCCTGGGATCATGACCTGAACGGAAGGCAGACACTTAACAACTGAACAACTCCGGCACCCCCCAACGTATTTTTTTAGAGGGACATAATTCAATGAAGAACAGAGTCAGCAGTTCCTCTTTTCTTTATAAATATTAAAGATATTAACTATCAGTAATAGTTTCACAAATATATTTTCCAGGCTTGTATGATTTTTTAATTCTCTTTGTGTTCGGCAATT
>NW_027747732.1:0-304 GCF_054177405.1 Leptonychotes weddellii | reverse complement strand
TGAAAGATAGGAATTTAGTGCCATTGTATTGCCTGTAAGGTGACTGTTACTGTATATTATCTGTGTTCCTTTCTGGTCTATGTTACTTTTAGGCTCTCTCTTTCCTTAGAGGACCCTTTTCAATATTTCTTGTAGGGCTGGTTTCATGTTTGTTAATTCTTTTAGTTTTTGTCCTGGAAGCTTTTTATCTCTCCTTGTATTTTCAGTGACAGCCTAGCTTGATATAGTATTCTTGGCTGCATATTTTTCTCATTTAGTGCTCTGAATGTATCATGCCAGTCCTTTCTGGCCTGCCAGGTCTCTG
>NW_027747731.1:0-304 GCF_054177405.1 Leptonychotes weddellii | reverse complement strand
CAGAGCTACTATGTGCATTTCTAGTTAGTGCCCTGAACCCTCAGCGCCTGGAGGATAGGATTCACATTGGTTTCTTTCATTCTGGCACCAACCCAGAGCCCTGCACATAGTGGGAATTTACAAAGCATCACCAATGTAAAGTGAATAGCTTCTGTTAAGGGCAAATCCCACCTATCAGAATTCTCTGAGACAGGAAGTACGTTACTGGTGAATATGTTATGAGTAGCCTTTCAAGAGGACTTTGGAAAAAATGTACATTTAAGTTTTATGTTCACATTATTGTTTCCTTTTAAATGTATCATTG
>NW_027747730.1:0-304 GCF_054177405.1 Leptonychotes weddellii | reverse complement strand
TTAAGAGGAAATTAATGAACAATTTGGAGTGTGGTAAGAAATGAATCTGCAAAAGCAGTTTGGGACCAAATCAAAGACTCTTCTGTGAAAGAACTGTACTGAATGAAAAGCAGACAGAGCTAAGTCCTGGTTTCAGAAACCATTAGGCATGTATCCTTGGACATGTGATTTGTTTTCTCCTGTCTTGGTACCTACCACAAAGAGTTGTGAGAATTAAGTAAGATACTTCATGCAAAGACCAGACTCTATAAGCACCCAGTAATGATAGCCCCGCAGTTTATGTAAATGAGTATGAGAGAGCCAC
>NW_027747729.1:0-304 GCF_054177405.1 Leptonychotes weddellii | reverse complement strand
AACTGAGTTAAACTGTAGGATACCCAGCCGGTGTTGGAGAACTGCTCAGTGGTGTGGGGAAGAAAAGTATACATGGGGATTGGTGTCAGAACGGAACCTCTCTCTTTGTTGGGCATTTTGTGTATCTTGTATATTGCATATTTCATGTATTTTGTATATTGTCGTCATTAGCTTAGTGTTGGGCTCCTTGTCTGACGGTCACTCCTGCTCAGATGGTTTGTATTGCTGGACTTTGCCTACCACACGACAGACAGTATTAAATACTTGAGAAACACTTTGTTTCCCTGCTACGCCAGCTTCTTTT
>NW_027747728.1:0-304 GCF_054177405.1 Leptonychotes weddellii | reverse complement strand
TTAAATCGTACTTAAATTTCTATAACTGATGATAATTAAAACAAAATAGCAATATCATTATCTATTTGAAAATACATTCCTTTGCTTTATTCTCCAGCTCCAGCCGGAACCCTCTCTTCTCTGCCCATGACCTGTGGGTTTTGCATCTTTTTCCACCTGCTATATCTGATCACACTGATTCCCTTTCCTTTTTTTTTTTAAGATGTATTTATGTATTTATTTATTTGAGAGAGAAAGAGCAGGTGGGGAGGGGCAGAGGAAGAGAGAGAATCCTGAAGTAAACTCTCCTCTGAGTGCGGAGCCC
>NW_027747727.1:0-304 GCF_054177405.1 Leptonychotes weddellii | reverse complement strand
CGCTGTATTATTCATGCCCCTATTGTAGCATTTAGACCTGCCTACTTATTAGACTGTGGGATTTGGGGAGGCAGGCACCAGGTTTAGTTCATTTTTATCCCCAGCGTCTAAGCAGAGTGTCTGGAATACAAGTTGGTGCTAGAATCGAATCTCTGTTTTTTCTTCTGGTTCTTCGGTATCTCATATCTGGGATAATTTGTGGCTCCCGATGCCATCACATTCCTCACCATTCAGCACAACTACTCAACTGCCATCCCTTCCCAAAGCAGCTGAATGTAGCACCATGGACAGGTTGTAGATTACT
>NW_027747726.1:0-304 GCF_054177405.1 Leptonychotes weddellii | reverse complement strand
TTCTCCCTCTGCCCCTCCCCCTGCTCGTGCTCGCCCTCTCGCTCTCTCGCGCTCTCTCTCTCTCTCTCGATCTCTCTCTCTCTCAAATAAATAAATAAAATCTTAAAAAAAAAATTCCTGCCTTACCAGTTAAGACATTTCTGGAGGAGGTTGGAACTGCAATTAGGTTAGGTATTAAGCTCCAGTTTAGTAATTTGGCCTGGCCCAAGTGACATCATTTGGGGCCTGCGGGTTTCTTTTCACAGTTCTGTGAGTATCAGTCACACAGAGTGGGCCAGCACGCATGTTCTTACGTACACACACA
>NW_027747725.1:0-4479 GCF_054177405.1 Leptonychotes weddellii | reverse complement strand
ATTTCTTAGTGCTCATCAAGATAAGTGTACTCTTAATCCCCTTTATTTCACCCATTCCCCCACCGACCTCCCCTCTGGCAACCATCAGTTTGGTCTCTGAATTTCAGACTCTGGTTTGTTGTTGTTGTTGTTGTTTGTCTCTTTTTTTCTTTGTTCATTAGTGGGGGGGTTTTTTCCCCTTAAATTCCACACATGAGTTAAGTCATATGGTATTTATCTTTCTCTGACTGACTGACTTCAGTTAGCACTATAACCTCGAGGTCCATCCATGTTGTCTCAAATGGCAAGATTTCATTCTTTTTAATGGCTGAATAATATTCTGTTGTGTATATATACTGCATCTTCTTTATCCATTCATCTATGATGAACACTAGGTTGCTTCCATATTTTTTTTTAAGCAGCAAATATCACTTTATTCCCATTACTTTGAAATTACCCTACTTAACTGGATCTGAAATGAATTGAGACTAGAACTAAAGAGGAGAATAAATATTTTTATGATAATCATTCCAGTGTTGAGTTTCCAGAAGTACATTTACACTCTAGCAATGGTGTCTATAAGTAAATCCATAACATTCTTAAGAGTAGTTGCTTTTGTCCTGAAGCTTTATGAAGAAAGAAATAAAAGATTCTTTTTTGCAGACATTTTAGAGAAATGATATATCCTTAGCTTCTCCTACATAATTGGAAGTAAGTTAGCTTCTTATAAGGCCAAGCATTCCCTATGCCCCTAAACTCCTGCCTGGACAAAAAATTTTATTACATAGTCCATATTGTCACGGAGGTAAAATTGTCTCCTTGAGTCTTTTTTTCTTTGACATTCATTGAAAGTGGAGCAAAGAACTTCCTTTTTAGTACTTGGCAAGGGAAAATTGTTCTTTTTCAGAACTTTATCTCAGAGCCCATTTTTCTCTCTTTTGATATTTTGTTGCTTCTAAGATGGCAAATTAGTGGCTTGTTGACCAGTCTTTCTGATGAGTTAAATTCTGCTAAAGTAGCTATGACTGAAAACAGCTAATGAATTACTCTTCCCAGTGAGCATATTTACTTTATGTAGCAAAAATCCAAAGGCATGCATAACATTAGAAGTTGTAGGCGTACGAATAGAATTGTAGGGGAACAATTTGGGACAAGAAAGAACTTTATAAATAGAAGCTAATGTGGTCCATGTTGTTGGTAATACTATGGCCTGAAAATTCTGGAGCAGCTACCATATAAAATCTTCCATTGTTAAGGGCAAATCCTGGGTTAGAGAAATGTTCAAATCCCTAGTTGTGAAAATATAGTCACATCCCTTTGCAGAAAGGGTCATTGGTGTCCTTCTGTAGAGTCTCTTAAGTCAATCCTCAGGAAGGCACTTGGCCTGTGATAGAGTTGGAGGCTTGTTCACCATTACTGTCCGTAACACTTGACTATATATTCTTGACAGTACGTTCTCTGTTTCCTGTCTCATGGATAAACATTACAAATATATGTAAGTAGACTCAGGTGGTAAGCTGGCAGATACTGTGGTTAGTCTGCAGACTGAAGTAATTGTAATTGATTAAGCAGCCGAAGCATTTTTTCCATCAGGAATGGTAGCATTTTTCTGAGCCAACCTCAGCCAACTGCTAGCAGAAGAGATAGGCTTATAAACGGCTGCATAATCTCTAAACAGGTCCAGGCCCAGAATTGCAAACTAAATGGCCAAACTTTTAGATACATGACACCAAAGATCTCTTGGTTGATTGCATCTGGGTAACTTCAGAGTAATCTTTAAAACCATTACTGCCCTCTGAGTTGTTACCTTCAGAAATAGACACCAGTATACTATTCAGTCCAATTTCTAACCTGTTGGTCTAGAAAAACCGACTTACTACATAAAATAAAATGGTTCAGAATTGAGGACTTAATTCACAGGAATCACAAAGATAACAGTTTGACTTTCCTTAGAGATAAAAATATACCTTATTGATTATAGTAAGTAAAACAGAGTCCCGCATTTGCCACATTAACATATTTGGAAGTGTTGTCAAGCAACAAGGTAGGTCAAGTGTCTGATAGCCGAAGGCTGCTATGTAAGAAATAGCCCAAAGTAAACTAATTAGTTCATCATGGGAAAATTTGGACCTGGTTTTCTATCTGTACTTGGCTTATCTCCAAATAATAGTTTCAAGTCAGTGAAATTTAGAAAACTGACATGGAAATAGTTGACCCACTTATTTGTAAGAAGGGTTGTGTAAGCAGTCTTCTATTTATTCCACCATAAGAAAAACCTAGGTCAGATAACTACAGGAATTTTTAGAAGGGTTTTATGGGATTTTTTATTTTAATTTTAATTTTTTTTTGCAGAACTACTAGAATACTTAATCAAATGCACTGAATTCATTTCCAGTCTCTTTTCAAAGACATGAGGTTTTGAACTATTTTTCAGAAAAAGATTTCTATAAAGCTTTATGTTTGAACAGAAATTTAGACAGATATTTTCAACTAATTTTTAAGTATAATGTGATTTATCCAGGCAATCTGAAGTCCATCAAAGCTTAGATGATAATATCAAGAAAGACAATAAATAAATAAATAAATAAAATAACCATTAGGAGCATATAAAGAGATTAGGTAGAAATCCTTTTGGGGCGCCTGGGTGGCTCAGTTGGTTAAGCGACTGCCTTCGGCTCAGGTCATGATCCTGGAGTCCCGTGATCGAGTCCTACATCGGGCTCCCTGCTCGGCGGGGAGTCTGCTTCTCCCTCTGACCCTCCCCCCTCTCATGCTCTTTCTCTCTATCTCATTCTCTCTCTCAAGTGAATAAATAAAATCTTTAAAAAAAAGAAATCCTTTTTACTATGGCATGGGTCAAAGCAGAAATCAAAACATTGGTTACAATGTAGTTTAAGATATTTATGGCTGTTGTTAGGTTTTATCTTTTACTTTTAAAAAAGCAAATGCCTTTTTAAAAAATATTCTTAGTCTGGGGGTGCTGCAACCATTTTACCTTAGATTTGCTAGTTTCGGACAAAAATATGTGTTGTAAATATCTTCAATTCATGCCTTTGTAGTTTTTTTGCATTTGTATTATTTTTTAATGAACAGAGACTCTAAAACTCTTTAAAGTCTATCACTGCCCTTCAAATTTACATATACCATTTGTCACTGGATATTGTGTCAGAGAGTAGATAATCTGACTGGGGTTTGTGCTACAACTTTTTCCGATGATTGAGGTTCAGAAGGGCATTAAAATAAATTAGCACCTTGTGCCACGTTTAAATATTTCTGAAATATTTTATATTTTAATATTTAATTTTCCTATTTAGTATTTAATACATTTATTTAATACTTCTATTTAATATATTTAAATATTTTATATTTAATATGTATTAAAGTTTTGTGGTAATAGTATACCTATAATTTTAGATTTTTAATAAAATTTATTTTTTTGTTCTAGTAGTGCTAAGCTACCCTATATTAAGAAGGTGCTTCTGACAGGAGAACTTGCACCTGAAGTGGTTTTCAAAACAGCATCGGGGGTGTATTCAAACTCATCTCTCCTGTTTCCTCTCCTGGTTCCCCAGGGGCTAGGGGTAATATTGAAAATGTTGAACAATTAGCATGGCCCCTGCTGACCAGTAAGAATAAAGGAACATTTAAGCCACACTGGTGTCTGCCTGCTTTATTATCAGCTGGGCCAGGGGACCAGTATTAAACCATTATACAATAAAGCAGAGCAAACTGGCTTGTTTGGAAATCAGACATATCCTAACCTTCAGCTCAGTCTACTTGATTCCAACATGTTAGAATGTCATATGGTAACAGGGGGATTATTTCTCTTCTTCTGAAATATAAATGGAAATGATGAAGACTTCCTTGAAAAATTTCTTCCAATTTTATAAGCTTTGACCAAACTGGAGCTATACATTTTTCTTCCATTTTAGGTAATCAAGATTAAAATAATTTTTAAAGCCATGAATATTAGAGCAACCATCCCTCATGTGCTAGAATCTGTATGTCAATTGCTCCTTCAAATAGGTTTAGGATCACAGTCCAAATAAAGGACAGGGAGTGCAAGTACCACAGAACTAGAGGGAAAGCCATTCCATAACCATGAGATGGCTTCAGTGTCATAGTAATCGGGGTGGGGTCTGAAATAACAAGGGTGTGACTTTAAGAACCAGCCAAATTCATGCATAAAACACAGGTACAATTATGGTTTTTCTATATATCAGTATCTTCCATGAGAAATAACCTTGTGGAAAAAGACATTGAATTAACCATGAACCATGACAGATAGCCGTGAGTTGAAATATCTACAGAGCTCGCTGGTGCTAATATTCCCAGTAATTTTTGCTGAGTGAAAGATCCAGGAGGGTTTATTAGTGTTGGTGATAAGCCAAATAGAGAGGGAAAACAGACTGAATTTTCACTTCATGAGCTAATTAGTTTTTTTTTTAATTTTTTTATTCTTATGTTAATCCCCATACATTACATCATTAGTTTTAGATG
>NW_027747724.1:0-304 GCF_054177405.1 Leptonychotes weddellii | reverse complement strand
TCTTTTTAAACCAAGTGAACGACTTTCTTTTGACTCTTTCTTGGTAGCAAAATTAACAACACATTAGCTTCACTATCAGCACCGTAGGTGTTCGGAAGTGAAGGTGTAGCCATAGTTGTTGCCCTGTTTTTAATGTTCTGATGTGCATTTTTCAGTGTGTTACATAGTAAAGTAAAATCCGTGGTCTGACTGACTTTTTTAATGTCTTCCCATAGTTTTAGTTTTGAATATTATCTAGAGTCCAGTGACTCCACAGCTGAGAAGACAGGCCCTTATCCCCTCCCAAACCCTCCTTTCCCACTGC
>NW_027747723.1:0-304 GCF_054177405.1 Leptonychotes weddellii | reverse complement strand
CAGACAGACTTCTAGACCAATGGAACAGAACAGCTGGAAATAGGCCCTCATGGAACCCTCCTACACCATTCCTATTGGTGGGAATGCAAGCTGGTGCAGCCACTCTGGAAAACAGTATGAGGTTCCTCAAAAAGTTGAAAATAGAGCTACCGTATGACCCAGCAATTGCACTACTGGGTATTTACCCCAAAGATACAAATGTAGTGATCCAAAGGGGTATATGCACCCCAATGTTTATAACAGCAATGTCCACAATTGCCAAACTATGGAAAGAGCCAAGATGTCTATCAACAGATGAATGGAT
>NW_027747722.1:0-304 GCF_054177405.1 Leptonychotes weddellii | reverse complement strand
CCAAATAAAGGTTCATATGGATATGGTGACCTACTGAGCCCTTTCATAATCCTTTTGAGGAGAGAACTTCTAGCTTATTCACTTTTGAGCGAGGTGAAGTGAGCGCTTGTGGAGACCCAGCGCCCAGAGATCAGCATAGAACTCTGTTCAAATTCCAGCTCCAGTACCTGAATTGGGACTTTGAGCAAGGCAATTCACTCAACTTCTGGTAGGATAAGTTTTGTCAGATGCAAAGTGAAAATAACAGTATCACACTCATAGCAGTGCTTTGAGTATTAAAAGGTTGGGGTGAGGAGAGTGGTTG
>NW_027747721.1:0-304 GCF_054177405.1 Leptonychotes weddellii | reverse complement strand
AGGGTTGTTACTACCCAAAGCTGCTCATTCAGTGGAATGTGCTCTCACCTCCCCTCCCCATCTCCTCCTCCTCCCATGCCCCCCCTCCTTTCTTCCTTCTCCTTCTTTTCTCTCTCTCTCCCCTTCTCTCTCTCTTGCTCCAGCTCCTGGCTCTGCCTCCGTCTGTGTGGTGGTTTACTTGTCTTCTAGAGTGGTAGATGCAGGCTGGTATGACCCCAGGTTGGCCCTCCCAACATCCATATACCAATCCCAGAGAAAGGCCTTTTGGCAGAGCTTGGCTGGTCAGTCACCAAAACTGCTTCCT
>NW_027747720.1:0-304 GCF_054177405.1 Leptonychotes weddellii | reverse complement strand
TTCCACACCTGGCCACTGTCACCTCCCTGCGCCTGTCTCCTCATCTGTAAGTCGGGGTGGGTGGGGGAAGAACGATGCCACCAGCTCAGGCAATGCCGCAGCACACTGGTGTCTGCAGGAGATGGAATCGTGCTTGGAAGGTTGAGAGGAGCAGGAATCCTGCCAGGCAGAGGTGGGAATCAAAAACAGTTCCTAAAACAACCTAATAGTTGGGGCGGGAACAGAGAAGACAGTGGAAACCTAAGTTCCCTCTCAAAAGACGGGGTCCCTCATCTCTGTGGCGCCCTCACCACCCGTCTCTGAG
>NW_027747719.1:0-304 GCF_054177405.1 Leptonychotes weddellii | reverse complement strand
TGGTCTCTGACCTTCTGTTCCCAGTGCCCTCCCAACCCAAACGAAAACAAACTGCTATTTACATACACCACCAATAGGTGGTGACACAACCCTAGCCCAAGCCCATCCAGAAATTCAAGTGGGGCTCTTTGCTTAGGTCCCTGCCCTTCTTACTATTATTATTAAAAAATCTATTTTGTCATAATCCAAAAAAAAAAAAGAACCTAATCAAAAATAAGAAGCTAAATAATCAGAGAAAAACCGTGAGATTAATGCTGTAGCAAGCAGGTCAAAAGACTACACCAGGGCACAGAAATTTAACAGG
>NW_027747718.1:0-304 GCF_054177405.1 Leptonychotes weddellii | reverse complement strand
TTGTATGATGTCTCAACAAATAGCATATTTACTTTTCGTGAGTTACATTCCTAAGAGTCTTATATTTTTGTGGAGATTACAATTTTTTTTCTGTTTTAAATTCCCCTTTATTGTTGTTATTGATGCATAACAAAGAACAACTGCAAAGGGAGACTGACTTCTGGCAAGACAGTGTGAGTTCTGCTAACCTGTCTCCAGTGAAACTGGAGAAAACTTACATTAAAAAAAACAGACAAACAGGGGCACTTGGGTGGCGCAGTCGGTTAAACACCTGCCTTTGGCTCAGGTCATGATCCCAGGGTCC
>NW_027747717.1:0-304 GCF_054177405.1 Leptonychotes weddellii | reverse complement strand
GGGAGTCTGCTTCTCCCTCTGACCCTCCTCCCTCTCATGCTCTCTGTATCTCATTCTCTCTGTCTCAAATAAATAAATAAAATCTTTAAAAAAAAAAAAATAAATAAATAAATAAAAAACAATGAACGACATAAATAAAGATTCTATAGCTAACGTGTGGCACATTTGAAAAACTGAAAGACAGCTAGTGTCATTACAGTTCAGAAGCAAGGGGGAGAAGGAAACACATTGGAACATTGGGTAGTCTATGTGGGGCCTGCAGGCTGTGATAAGATTTTTTTTTAAAATAGGAAGTGACTTGATT
>NW_027747716.1:0-304 GCF_054177405.1 Leptonychotes weddellii | reverse complement strand
TCATGATCTCAGGGTTGTGAGATCGAGCCCTGCAGCAAGCTCCACAGTGAGCAGAGAGTCGGCTTCAGATTCTCTCTCTCCCTCTCCCTCTGCCCCTCCCCCCCCAAAAAGAGAGAGAATCACATTCGCCCCCTTTTTTCCATCCTCCCCTCCACATGTCCCTCATTGCCAGACACTTTTGCCAGTGAAAGGAAGTGATGTTAAGAACAATGCTGGTATATACTGGACAGTTGCCCCCTAGCAGACTGGGAATCATGGTCCTCTTATTTCTCACAAGCAGGTATATTTAAAAACAGTTGAAGTA
>NW_027747715.1:0-304 GCF_054177405.1 Leptonychotes weddellii | reverse complement strand
GCACAGAGAAAGTGCTCAGTTCATATGAGCTGCTGTTATTTGCTATGATGAAGGCGGCATTGCTGGTGGTGTCTAAATACATCACAGCAGGATCTGTATCTGACTTGTTTTTATCTTCAGAAAATATAGTGCTTCATTCTAGTCATAGATATGTTCAATACATATATGCATACATATATTCAATAAGTAGGTATTGATTGAACCCAACAAAATTCTTTCTTTAAGAACAATAGGTAGGGGGCGCCTGGGTGGCTCAGTGGGTCAAGCGTCTGCCTTCGGCTCAGGTCACGATCTCAGGGTCCTG
>NW_027747714.1:0-4479 GCF_054177405.1 Leptonychotes weddellii | reverse complement strand
TTTTAGTGTCTTCTTCAATTTTTTTCATGAGTGTTCTGTAGTTCCTAGAGTATAGATCCTTTACCTCTTTGGTTAGGATTATTCCCAGTTATCTTATGGTTTTTGGTGCTATTGTAAATGGAATCGTTTCTCTAATTTCTCTTTCTACAGTTGCATTGTTAGTGTATAAGAAAGCAACTGATTTCTGTGCATTGATTTTGTATCCTGCCACATTACTGAATTGCTGTATGAGTTCTAGTAATTTGGGGGTGGAGTCTTTTGGGTTTTCCACATAAAGTGTCATGTCATCTGGAAAAAGGGAGAGTTTGACTTCTTTGCCAATTTGAATACCTTTTATTTCTTTTTGTTGTCTGATTGCTGTTGCTAGAAATTCTAGTACTATGATGAACACTAGTGGCGAGAGTGGGCATCCTTGACGTGTTCCTGATGGTAAGGAAAGGCTCTCAGGTTTTCCCCATTGAGGATGATGTTCGATGTGGGTTTTCATAGATGGATTTTATGAACTTCAGGAATGTTCCCTCTATCCCTATACTCTGAAGAGTTTTAATCAGGAAAGAATGCTGTATTTTGTCAAATGCTTTTTCTGCGTCAATTGAGAGGACCATATGGTTCTTCTCTCCTCTTATTAATGTGTTCTATCACATTGATTGATTTCTGAAATGTTGAACCACACTTGCATTCTGGGGATAAATCCCACTTGGGTCGTGGTGTATGATCCTTTTAAAGTATTGTTGGATCCTATTAGCTATGATTTTGTTGAGGTTCTCGGAATCTGTATTCATCAGGAACATCAGTCTGAAATTCTCCTTTTTGATGGGTTCTTTGCCTGGTTTGGGGACTAAGGTAATGCTGGCCTCATAGAATGAGTTTGGAAGTTTTTCTTCTGTTTCAAAAGTATTTTGAAACAGCTTCAGTCGAATAGGTATTATTTCTTCTTTGAATGTTTGGGAGAATTCCTCAGGGAATCCATCAGGCCCTGGAACCTTGTTTTTTGGGAGGTTTTTGATCACAGCTTCAATCTCGTTACTGGTTATTGGCCTATTCAGTTTGTCAGTTTCTTCCTGTTTCAGTCTTGGCACCTTATAGGTTTCCAGGAAGGCATCCATTTCATCAAGATTGCTCAGTTTCTTGGCATATAGATGTTGATAATAATTTCTAATAATTGTTTCTATTTTCTTGGTGTTACTCGTGATATCTCCCATTTCATTCATAATTTTATTAATTTAGGTCCCTTCTCTTTTCTTTTGGATAAGTCTGGCCAGTGGTTTATCGATCTTATTAATTCTTTCAAAGAACCAACTTCTAGTTTCGTTGATCTGATCTACTGTGTTTCTGGTTTCTAATTAATCTCTGCTCTAATCTGAATTATTTCTCTTCTAATGCATGGCTTAGGCATTGTTTCTTGCTTTTTCTCTAGTTCTTTAAGGTGTAGAGTTAGTTGGTGCATTCGGGATTTTTCTATTTTTTTGAGTGAGGCTTGGATGGCTATGTATTTCCCCCTTAGGACCGCCTTTGCAGTATCCTATAGGTTTTGGACTGATGTGTTTTCATTCTCATTGATTTCCATGAACTGTTTAAGTTCTTTGATTTCCAGGTTGGCCCAGACATTCTTGAGGAGCGTGGTCTTTAGCCTACAAGTGTTTGAATTTCTGCCAAATTCATTCTTGTGATTGAGTTCCAGTTTTAAAGCATTATGGTGTGGGTGGAAGGAAAGATGGCAGAGGACTAGCTGACCGTATTTCAACTGGTCCCTGGAATTGAGCAGGATAGCTACCAGACCACTCTGAGCACCCACAAAACCAGCCTGGAATGTAAGTAGTTCTGGATCTCTACAAGCAGAATATTGCAGGTGGTTGGTTTTGAGGTATGAAGTGGAGAGCCCTGATTCTGCAGGCAGATATTGTAGGATAAATGGCAGGGGGAGGGTGCCTGGCCGTGGAGATCCTACACCGCTGATGAGCGAAAGCCTCATGCATTGGGGATGGGGCACAGACTCACAGACCAGTAGCAGCGGGGAAAGGACTTTGGGGCAGCCCCGGGGATGGAAACCTGGAGCGGCGGGGTCACACAGGCAAACTGGGGGTGGCTGGCAGTTTTAGAAGCACAAAGGGCAGAGACGTGGCCTGATCTGGAAGCGAGGACTGGGGTGCTGCGTAGGGGTGCACAACCCAGGACACTGCAGTTTATACCAGCACGGACAGAAATGGAGACAGTCTGTCCGGGAGAGCTCACTGAAGAACAGACTGCATTCTCTCTGCTCTGAGGCAGAGGGTTGGAAACGGTCTCTTCTGCTCTGACTCGTGGAAGAGATGCGGAAAGCCACCAGGGAAAGCTGCCAGAGAACAAAAGCCCCCAAAACTGATTCCTGCTGAGCCCATCCCCTGCCACAGGGGGGCAAGGCAACTCGGACCAAACAGGGTTGCCTAAGTAACAGTGTGGCAGGCCCCTCCCCCAGAAGACAGGCTGGGAAAACAAGAGGCCAGCAACCCTAAGGTCCTTAGAAAACAGGGGCATTTGCTTGGGTTCTGGTCAATAATTTGGACTCTGTACATACCCTCAAACACCCATCCACAGAATGACTACAAGGAGGAAACCCCCAAATAGAAAAGACTCAGAGATTATGACTTATGCTGCAGATTTACAAATGGATGCATATATAACCAAGATGTCGGAGATGGAATTCAGGCTAGCAATTGTGAAGACAATGGCTAGAATGGAGAAATCAATTAATGGCAACATAGAGTCTCTAAGGGCAGAAATGAAAGCTGAATTGGCAGAATAATGTTATCAATGAGATCCAATCTAATCTAGATAATCTAACAGCTAGGGTACGTGAGGCAGAAGAACGAATAAGTGACCTGGAAGACAATATAATAGATAAAAAGGGAAAAGAAGAGGCCAGGGAAAAACAACTCAATCCATGAAAATAGAATCAGAGAAATAAGTGACACCATGAAGCATTCCAGTGTTAGAATAATTGGAATCCCAGAGGGAGTGGAGAGACAGAGAAGACTAGAAGATGTTTTTGAGCAAATTGTAGCTGAGAACTTCTCTAATCTGGGGAATGAAACAAACATTCGTGTCCTAGAGGCAGAGAAGACCCCTCCTAAGATCAAGGAAAACAGGCCAACACCCCAGCATGTAACTGTAAAACTTGCAAATCTTAGAACCAAGGAAACCATCTTAAGGGCAGTGAGGGGGAAGAGATTCCTTACGTACAGAGGGAGGAACATCAGAATAACGTCCTATCCAGAGAGACCTGGCAAGCCAGAAAGGCCTGGCAAGACATATTCAGGGTACTAAATGAGAAGAACATGCAGCCAAGAATACTTTATCTGGCAAGGCTTTCATTAGAATGGATGGAGAGATGCAGAGCTTCCATGACTGGCAGATACTGAAAGAATATGTGACCACTAAGCTGGCTGTGCAAGAAATAATAAGGGGTGTTCTATAAAAGGAGAAAGAACCCAAGAGTGATATACAACATAAATTTACAGGGACAATCTATAAAAACAAAGTCTTCACAGGCAACATGATGACAATTAATCCATATCTTTCAATAATCACTCTCAACGTGATTGGCCTAAATGCTCCCATAAAACGGTACAGGGTTGTGGATTGGATAAATAGACAGGACCCATCCATATGCTGCCTACAAGAGACTCATTTTGAACCTAAAGATACATCCAGACTAAAAGTGAAGGGATGGAGATCCATCTTTCATGCCAGCGAACCTCAAAAGAAAGCTGGGAGAGCCATTCTTATATCAGACAAATTAGATTTTAAACTAAAGTCTGTAATTAGGCACAGAAGGATACTATATCATTCTTAAAAGTTCTATCCAACAAGAAGATCTAACAACTGTAAATATCTATGCCCCCAACATGGGAACAGCCATCTACATAAGCCAACTGTCAACCCAAATAAAGAGTCATATTGATAACAATACGTTAATTGTAGGAGACCTCAATACTCCACTCTCAGCAATGGACAGATCATCTAAGCAGAAAATCAACAAGGAAACAAGAGCTTTGAATGATACATTGGACCAGATGGACCTCATAGATATTTACAGAACATCCCATCCTAAAACAACAGAATATTTATTTTCTCGAGCACGCATGGAACTTTCTCCAGAATAGACCACATACTGGGTCACAAATCAGGTCTCAACTGATACCAAAAGATTGACATTATTCCCTGCATATTCTCAGACCACAATGCTCTAAAACTGGAACTCAATCACAAGAAAAATTTGGCAGAAATTCAAACACTTGGAAGCTAAAGACCACGCTCCTCAAGAATGTCTGGGCCAACCTGGAAATCAAAGAACTTAAACAGTTCATGGAAATCAATGAGAATGAAAACACATCAGTCCAAAACCTATAGGATACTGCAAAGGCGGTCCTAAGGGGGAAATACATAGCCATCCAAGCCTCACTCAAAAAAATAGAAAAATCCCGAATGCACCAACTAACT
>NW_027747713.1:0-304 GCF_054177405.1 Leptonychotes weddellii | reverse complement strand
GGACTGCAAGGCAATTAGTGGGGAACCTGTCCAGCCCACCGGCCCCAGCCTGGGGTGATCCAATGATCCTTTTCCTCATCATTAGCCTCAAGCCCAGCTGCCGCTGCTGAGAGCTTAAATCTTGATAGGATTCGAGCAGACACACGCGGCACCTTCCCCAGGACGCTTCTCCAGAGAATGCCCGTGAACTCGCGTGCCCTGCCCCTGAGAAAGCGCAGGGGTGGGGGGAACAGTGCTAGACCAGCAGTCTGTGCAGACTGATGGGGCCCCGGGGCCAGGGGCAGAGGGGACAGCCACTCCCAGG
>NW_027747712.1:0-304 GCF_054177405.1 Leptonychotes weddellii | reverse complement strand
TAGCTTAAAGGCATTATGCTAAATGAAAGAAGTCAAAGAGAGAAAAACAAATGCTGTATGATCTCACTTAAATGTGGAATCTAAAAGAAAACAACAACAGAACTCAAGGAAAAGGAGATCAGACTTGTGGTTCCCAGCGGCACAGGGTGGAAGGAGGGGGAAGTTGAAGAAGGTGGTCACAAGGCACAAACTTCCAGTTGTAAGATAAATAAGTACTAGGGATTTAGGTGCAACATGATAACCACAGCTAATGCTGCTGTATAATATACAGAAAAATTGTTAATAGAGTAAATCTTAAGGGTTT
>NW_027747711.1:0-304 GCF_054177405.1 Leptonychotes weddellii | reverse complement strand
GTTTCTTAAGGTGGCCCGCGAAGCTACGGAGTTGAGGTTCCTTTTCTGAGGTGCAGGCGGAGAGCCGTAAATCCCACTCCAAGCACGGTCCTTGTGCTTTCATCCTCCTCCAAGTGCTATCTGGTTTCCCTTGTGATTGTTTTGACCCACTGGTTCCATAGGAGTGTGGTGTTTAGTTCCCATATTTGTGAATTTCCAAACTCCCTTCCAAATTAGAACGAATTTCCGATTTCATTCCATTGTGGTCGGAGAACATATTTTGTACAATTTCAATCTTTTTAAATGTACTGAGATTTGTTTTATG